>NC_029791.2:6273108-6297128 GCF_000816755.2 Arachis ipaensis | reverse complement strand
AGATCATGTATGCCCTTAAGATCAAACTGGAGCGTACACACGTTGTGGAAAAATGCGAATAGCCAGTACCACACACTACACGATCAAACTATGTTTCAAGCATATTCCACGTGCTGGCTGATGTATATAAATTTGCATTGATGAGTTGCATTGGATGCCATGCACCACTCACATGCATATACATTAAAAATCTAAACATTATTATTGTGACATCATAATGATGAGGTGTTTTACTCTCACGTTGCTTCTTCTTCTTCTTGTTGATACTCCATCTTCCACTTGTTCATCGGTGTTGCCACTATGCAACCGCCATGACAACTCAAACCTACTCCAATTCAAGAACTCATTTGCCATCAAACCTTCATCGTACAATGATTGGGCGTGCTCCTCTTCTTATTCCAACAGCAACAAGACAGCGTCGTGGAACAATGGTACGGATTGTTGCGAGTGGGATGGTGTCACGTGCGACACCACATCAGGTCACGTGATTGGGCTTGACCTGAGTTGCAGCATGCTTCAAGGTGAGTTTCATCCGAACAGCACACTCTTCCATCTGACGCATCTTCAACAACTCAACCTTGCCTTCAATCACTTCTCCGACTCTCCAATATATCCCGGAATCGGTAATCTTGTGAGTCTCACCCATCTCAATCTATCCACTTCAGCATTGGGTGGTGATATTCCGTCCACAATCTCACACTTGTCTAAATTACTCTCGCTTGATTTCTCGTATAATGATGAACTGACACTTGATGAATCCACATGGAGCAAACTCATTGGTAACACCACTAACTTGAATGAGCTACTTCTAGATTACGTAGACATGTCTTCCCTTAGAGAAACTTCATTGTCTTTGCTCATGAATTTCTCATCCTCTTTGCTGTCCTTGACACTTTCTGACACTGGATTGCATGGAAAATTTCCAACTGGCGTACTTGGTTTTCCTAATCTTGAAGAACTAAGTTTGTTACTGAATGAAGAGCTGAAAGGTGAACTTCCAAAGTCCAATTGGAGCACTCCTCTAACCATCTTGGATCTCTCTTACACAGTATTCTCAGGAGAAATACCTGATTCCATAGGCCACCTGAAGTCTCTTAACCAACTACGGCTACAGTTTTGCCGATTTGATGGATTAATTCCTGTGTCTTTGTGGAACCTCACTCAACTAACAGACTTGGACCTTTCAGGAAATAGACTTCATGGTGAGATTCCATCTTTGCTTTCAAACCTCAAACATCTCACCTACTTAGCTCTTAGTGATAATACGTTCAGTGGTCACATCCCAGATGTGTTCGACAACTTCACTAAATTAGATACCTTGCTACTTTCTTTTAACAGTCTAGGAGGTCAAGTACCGCCATCATTGTTTCGTCTAACCCAACTTTCTGTTTTAGATTTGTCATATAATAGCTTAGAAGGCCCAATCCCAGGTAAAGATACTAAACTCTCAAAAATAAAGTACCTATTTTTGGGTAATAATTTATTAAATGGGACAATTCCAAATTGGTGTTATTCTTCGCCTTCATTGACAAATCTAGATCTTGGGCACAACAACCTCGTAGGACTGATAGGGGAATTCTCGACTTATTCTCTGAATTCGTTGGTTCTCTCTAATAACAAATTTCAAGGTAGTTTTCCAAATTCAATATTTAAATTGAAAAATCTTAACACTTTGGATTTATCTTCAGTTAATTTGAGTGGTCATGTAGATTTTCGCCAACTTTCAAAGCTCAAATCTTTACTTTCTCTTGATCTATCTCACAATAATTTTCTCTCTATTAACCTTGACGACAATGTTGACTATTTTTTACCTAACCTTACTAGGTTTCGTTTATCCTCGTGTAAGATTACAAAATTTCCTAGATTCCTAGGAAGCATTCAAGATCTAAAAGTACTAGACCTTTCTGATAACCAAATTGAAGGGGTGATTCCCAAATGGTTTAATGATAAGCTCTTGTACAAATGGAAGAACATGGAGTTCATTGACCTCAGTTTCAACAGGCTGCAAGGAAATATTCCAATTCCATCATATGGCACTTATTATTTCTCTGTTTCAAAGAACAACTTTACAGGAGGCATTTCTTCAACAATATGCAATGCAAGCTCCCTCAATATGCTAATCCTGTCTCACAACAATTTGAATGGCAAGATTCCGCAATGTTTAGGAACCATTCCTTTGCTCCAGGTTTTGGATTTGCAAATCAACAACTTTTATGGAAGCATACCTGGAAACTTCTCCAAGAAGAATGCTTTTGAGACTATAAAGTTGAATGGCAACCAATTAGAGGGACCAATACCACAATCGTTGGCTCATTGCACAAATCTGGAAGTTCTAGACCTGAGTGACAATAACATACAAGATGTATTTCCCAGTAGGCTAGAAGCTCTTCAGGAATTACAGGTACTCAGTTTACGAAATAACAAATTTTATGGTACCATTACTTGTTTGAGTATGAAGCACCCATTTCCAAAGTTGAGAATTTTTGATGTGTCTAATAACAAGTTTAGTGGCCCTTTGCCAATGCAATACTTTCAAGAGTTTCAAGGAATGATGGCTCGGAATGATAATACTCAAACTGGTGGTTTGGAGTATATGAGCACTGTTGCTAATACGACCAGTGTACCATATAATGACTCTGTTGTGATCATTATGAAAGGTGAAATGATAGAAATGTCAAGGATATTAACTATCTTCACAACCATAGACTTGTCAAATAACTTATTTGAAGGAAAAATCCCACAAATTCTTGGAGAATTGAATTCTCTCAAAGGGCTTAACCTTTCACACAACAAAATCAGTGGTATCATTCCACAAACTTTGGGAAATTTGACAAGTTTGGAATGGTTAGACCTCTCACGGAACCAATTGAAAGGTGAGATTCCTATGGCTTTGATAAATTTGAATTTTCTATCTGTCTTGAACCTTTCTAAAAATCAATTGGAGGGAATGATACCAACGGGAAAACAGTTCAATACATTCCAAAATGATTCCTACAAAAATAATCCAATGCTTTGTGGATTCCCTTTGTCAAAGTCATGCGGCAATGATGAAGAACAACCACCTTCAGTGTTTACTGAGGCAACAGAATCATTATTTGGGTGGAAGTCAGTTACAGTGGGATATGGATGCGGAGTGGTATTTGGAATGTTCCTTGGAAAGTTGTTCATCAAGACTGCGAAACCCTTGTGGCTTGCCAGACTTCTTTGTCGCTATACTTAACAAAACCTGCACAGGAGATCAGAGGCCATGCAAAGCATCATGTTTTTCCTTCTTTTCTCTGTCATGGGAATTTTCACGTTTGTGGAATAAAGTGTGTTAGATATCAAGCTTGTAATTTATCCATGCATACATCATTATAGCTTCATCAAGATGTACCACCACTCTTGCATTGAAATGAATGCCAAGAATGAAATGAATTGAGTTATTTAGTAAAGAAACTCTATTCCTCCTACTTGATCCTAAAGCTACTTGATCCTAATGATAAAATAATTTATTTTTAGTAAAAAATAGTGAATTTTTTCACTAAAAATAGCAAATCAAATAAAAAAATTCACTATTTTTTACTAAAATATTATTTTATTATTCATGAATTTTAGAAGGGATGAAGATAAAAAAAATTAGTCTTAGTTTATATATTTTAGTACTCTGTGAATACTCCCTCTTTGATTTGCTATTTAGTTTCATTTTAATAATAAATACAAATAAAAAATTATTAATAAATATAAATAAAAAATTATTACATGCATATTTATATTTTTATTTTATTCATCAAAATTATGATGCTATCACTATTATTTATCCAATCAATCAACTATAAAATACAAATAGTTTTTATTTTTTGGCATAAAACAACAAAGTTGCACAAATAAAAAAATTCATTTAGCTAAATCTCAAATGCAAATCAGCAGCAAAGAACACAACCAATGTTTCAAACTCTTCTAGTATCTCTTGTATGGTTGATATAAATAAAAGAGAATGAAGTGATTGTTAAGGAGAAAAATATATGATTTAGTAAACTTTTGGCTAAAAAAATTATTTTATTATTTATAAATTGTAAAAGAGATGAGAATAAAAAAAATAGTCTTGATTTATATAATTTAATACTTTGAGTATTGTATTTTTTTAATACTATCCTCCACATCCATTTGTGAATAAAACTCTACCTCTCTACATTTGGCCCCTCCATGGTTTATATAGGGAGTCTATTGACACATACTAAACGTAAACCGCTATAGGCACCAGCGGTTTACGCACGCACACCAACCTACATAAACCGCTGCTGGCAGCAGCGGTTTATGACCAACCAAAAATACACATAATCCGCGACTGGTACTAGCGGTTTCTGTGCAATTGTAAACCACTACTGGCAGTAGCGGTTTATATAAAATAGTGAAACAATGTATTTACGTATCTGTTTTTGAAACAATGTATTTACGTAAAATTGGGGTTGAAACAATTTAAAAACGTAAATTGTCCTAATATAATTATAGATATAACATTAACAAATATTTAAATAAAAGGGTAAACCAATATAGTTACCAGTGCATTTGTTAATTTTTGCAAATTGGAGAAATAAGTATGTATTTGGTTGCTTAGTGATTACGTAGATAATTAAATAATTGGGTTGCAAATTGATCCTACAGTGTACACTTTATTTTTTTCTCATTTTTAAATAAAAGTGAAAATTAAGAGCGAGAAATAAGTAGTAATATCTCATGAAAAGGATAAAAATTTTTGTATATGAATAGAAAATTGTTACAAATAAAATCTCGTTGTGAAATATTAAAATTTCACATACTGCAAATCCTAAAGATTATCGACCACAATGTAATGGCCACTTCTCTCTGTTTTTGACCATGATATAAGCTCTCATTTTTCGATCAAGGGACCAATAATATCTAATTAAAAAAAAGAATAAATTAAAAATATCAAATTAATATGTTATCGATAAAATGATGCTATTATATAATTTTTTGGCAGCAACAATAAAGCCTTGTCTCACTAAGTGGGGTTGACTATATGAATCAAACGACGCTATATATTGAACTCTATTATGTATCATATCTACAGAGAGACCATTTACATCTTGACAAAAATTAAAATTAAAAAAAATTGTGTAGGTTAATACAAATTAACTACGTACCAAATAAGTTAGGCTGTTCTATACGTGACTCCTTCTTAAAAGTTATTCTACACACGTGTACAGTTGGAAGATAAATTCTGCTTGATTCCTCAATCACAAAATTTGAGAAGACATAGATCCTCTCCTCGATTACTTCATTCTCAAATATCTTTGCCAAATAACTCTTGATTGAATAATAAGTTTTATCACACTGTAAAACAAATTAAATATAAAAGCTATTAACATTTATAAAATTATTAAAAATATTTATAAACTGGACCTAACATTACTTAAAAAAATCATAAAAAATAATCAACTAACCTTATCATTTATTAGAACCATTTCTATGAAAGCCGTCTTACTCTTACCAAATTTGGATGAGACTTTTTATAACTTTATAATTCTTATCTTTATTTTCCAAACTTATAATTATCACATTTGTTAATTACTTTTTTATTTTCTAATTATGAATATTTTTCTTTGAGTCTACAATCATTCAATGATTTTATTATTCCATTAATACCATCATACACATAATAATTTTCATAAATAATAGTAATTTTTTTATTTATTTATATGTATATATTAATTGTTTAGTTAATAATTTTTTTATAGCCGTGATATATAAATTGAAGCAATAGTTTAAATTTCTCTAAACTAATTTAATTAAATACCAATATTAGAACTAAATTACTTAAATAATATTTAATCTATTATAGTACTTAGACACGTATAGATTAAAGTTATTCTCGTAACGACAACCAACTGAAACAACATCATAAGTTCAAATATTTAGAATTCATGCAAATTCAGACCATCCCTGTATTAAATAAACTTCATCATCCGCTATCCATGCAATGCGGCAAGGTATATAACTGCACCGAGAAACTAAACTGACCTTTATTCCCCTCAATGGCATTGCATTGATGCAAAAGAAAGCTGGTAATTTAAAAAAAAAATCACAATATGTTATAAAATTATTTTAATTACGAAAAGCTTAAAATAAGAAAATTTGAATATATTACCATTCATTGAAATTGCATCTACGAGTTTGACGCGAATTCCCCAAAATTGAACTTAAATTGAGGAAATTCAATCTCATTATGTGTTTCACTTCGAAGATTTCCGAGAAAACGTAGAAAGTATGGAGGGGATGGAACTTGAACTTGGCCTACAAAATTTCGTGAAAACAATTCCTCAATAAAAAATTGAGCTCCTCCCAAGAAAACTAACTTTACCCACATTTCATTAAATTAGTCATAATATGTGAGTAAATTCAACCATCATTCGATAAAATAGAGTTTACTGCCCCTTCGTTGGATGCTTAGTTGCATATAATTAGAACCCGAATCAATGAATACAACTTGAAATGGTATTTGATGGATGTGGTGCATTGTAAATGATTACAAAAGATAATCGCATTGGAATAATACAACTTGAGATGGTATTTGGTTGAAGTCTGGACAGAGATTGCATGGAGTTTGTGACAAGAGTCGTCCCCTTTAGAAAACCAAGCTCCGTCAACCACACTATCCAACCACTGTCAGCAACAATATGTGGAGGTCTTTCAGCAACCTTGTCAGTAACACTGTCAGCACGTCGCTCCAACTTTGAGAGGTCAACGATCACTTCAAGGGGACGACTCTTGCTCTACTAGGATTTTCTAGTAATTACCATAGTAACACAGGGGGCTTATATGGAAACCCCAATGTCACGTTTCCTTATTTAATCGAAACGCAATGTCTCAAACCCAATAAACGATGTAGTTTTATGTCTCTAAAGGGAGATAGATCGACTCATGTCCATTCCCTAACGGCTAACGTGGAATTTAATAGAGTGATAACCTCCAACTCAGCAACGTTAACTAACACGTAGGTAATTTTTGTCTGTTTTGATCAAGGAAAATAACGGAAAGACTGGGACGTCTCATGAAAGTATGGGACAGAGACCGATTTGTCTCTTTTTTTTTTTAGACAAGGGTTGTGATGTCCATAAAAAAAAAGAACAAAGACCGGGTTGGGTGTTCACCTTTTAAAATTTTAATTAGATGGTAAGAAAGAGTTAGACATGTTCAAGAGTTCAACTCTTCTTATCACTACGTCTGAAGAGTCTTTAATTTGTTCAATTGGCATGTTATTGGTGGTCCAACTCTCACTTGTTGAGTATCCATGAAAAAAATTTGTTACTTTGATTAAGATAAGTGTGATAGAAAATTTGAAAGAAATTGAAAAAATTAAAAATAAAAATATTATTTTATATTAATTATTATTTTTTTAAAGTAAAAGAACTCAATACAATAAGGTGGACCCACAAAGTACAAAGTTAACGTACAAAAAATCTTACAAATAAAAAAAAGAACTCAATCCACAGTTATTTTTTGTATTGTCATCAATAATTATTAGGTTCAACACTATTTTATTATGTATAATTCATAAACAATTTTTCAATAACATCCGTTATCCTTACTTTTTGATGGGAATGGATCCTCTCTATTGTTTAAAAAAATTGAGAATGTAAAGTGTGATTTTTAGCCTTTTATTACTTTTTTTATATTTAATTTTAATCCTCCTTATAAAAATAATGGTAAAAGATCACTTTACTCTCTCAATTATAAAAAAAAAAAAATTGACAGAATCTATTTTCTTTTTTATTCCTGAATAATTTGTTATTTTTTTCATCCATGTATTTCAGAAAACAGAAAAAAAAAAATCTAATTAACCACTTTTTTCTTTCTTCCTTCCTTACAAATACTCCTAACCAATTTTTAAAATGTTGTTTAATTAACCTGAAATAGTCCATAGGCATTGGTTATCACTCTTAATTAGCTTGTTGCTTCCTCATGCTCCGTAGTCCATATCATGCAACTTTCCCTAATTATGACATAACTTATTCAACGCGCTTTGTGGAAAATTAGTGTCCAGAATAATATTTCAAAAATCAAAATATTATCTTGAGTCTTGACTGGGAATTAAAGAAACCCTTGTGGTCTAGTCACCAAAAAAAAAAAAGAAACCCTTGTGGTCTGACTTGTCAGACTTCTATGTAGTCATGCATATCATAGAAGAATATAATGACTTATTACTTATTTAGCTTCATGATCTGTAATGTGAACTTTTTGTTTATGGACTAAAGTGTATGATATAATTTGTTAACAAACAGCATTTGAGTGAGTGATCAGTGATTTATTTCAAGTTGTCATGAAGATAGTATAATATAATAATAAAAAATTTATTTATATAATGAGGTGTTTTACTCTCTCGTTGCTTCTTCTTCTTCTTCTTCATACTTCATCTTCCACTTGTTCATCGGTGTTGCCACTATGCAACCACCATGACAACTCAAACCTGCTCCAATTCAAGAACTCATTTGCCATCAAACCTTCATCGTACAATCATTGGGCGTGCTCCTCTTCTTATTCCAACAAGACAGCGTCGTGGAACAATGGTACGGATTGTTGCGAGTGGGACGGTGTCACGTGCGACACCACATCAGGTCACGTGATTGGGCTTGACCTGAGTTGCAGCATGCTTGAAGGCCAGTTTCATCCCAACAGCACACTCTTCCATCTCACGCATCTTCAACAACTCAACCTTGCCTTCAATTACTTCTCCAACTCTCCAATATATTCTGGAATTGGTAATCTTGTGAGTCTCACCCATCTCAATCTATCATCCTCATCATTTGGCAGTTATATTCCGTCCACAATCTCACACTTGTCTAAATTACTCTCACTTCATCTCTCGTATAATGATGACCTGGCACTTGATGAATCCACATGGAACAAACTCATTGGTAACACCACTAACTTGGAAGAGCTGGTTCTAGATGGCGTAGACATGTCTTCTATCAGAGATGCATCATTGTCTTTGCTAATGAATTTGTCATCCTCTTTGTTGATCCTGAGTCTTGATGAGACTAGATTGCATGGAAAATTTCCAACTCGTATACTTGGTTTAACTAATCTTGAAGAACTAAGTTTGATTGGCAATGAAGAGCTGAAAGGTGAACTTCCAAAGTCCAATTGGAGCACTCCTCTAAGGATCTTGGACCTCTCTTGGACAGCTTTCTCGGAAGAAATACCTGATTCCATTTCCCATTTGAAGTCTCTTAACCAACTAAGGCTAGAGTCTTGCCAATTTGATGGATTGGTACCTCTTTCTTTGTGGAACCTCACTCAACTAACTGAGTTGGGCCTTGCAGAAAACACACTTCATGGTGAAATCCCATCTTTGCTTTCAAACCTCAAACATCTCACCGTCTTAGATCTTAGTGCTAATAATTTCAATGGTCATATCCCAGATGTGTTCCACAACCTCACCAAATTAGAATCTTTGTCACTTGATTCTAACAGTCTAGGAGGCCAACTACCACCGTCACTTTTTCGTCTATCCCAACTTTATGGTTTACAATTGTCATATAATAGCTTAGAAGGCCCAATTCCAAGTAAAGATACAAAACTCTCAAAAATAAAGTCCCTATTTTTGGATAATAATTTATTAAATGGGACCATTCCAAATTGGTGCTATTCTTCGCCTTCATTGATAAATCTAAATCTTGGGCACAACAACCTCGTAGGACAGATAGGAGAATTCTCGACTTATTCTATGATTTATTTGGCATTCTCTAGTAATAAACTCCAAGGTACTTTTCCAAATTCAATATTTAAATTTGAAAATCTCACCGGTTTGTATTTATCTTCAGTTAATTTGAGTGGTCATGTAGATTTTCACCAACTTTCAAAGCTCAAATCTTTACATTTTCTTGATCTATCTCACAATAATTTTCTCTCTATTAACCTTGACGACAATGTTGACTATTTTTTACCTAACCTTACTATGTTTCGTTTATCCTCGTGTAAGATTACAAAATTTCCTAGATTCCTAGGAAGCATTCAAGATCTGCATGAACTAGACCTTTCTGATAACCAAATTGATGGGGTGATTCCCAAATGGTTTAATGACAATCTCTTGTACAAATGGAAGAGAGCGGACTTTATTGACCTCAGTTTCAACAAGCTGCAGGGAGATCTTCCAATTCCACCAAATGGCACCTATTACTTTTCAGTTTCAAACAACAACTTCACAGGAGGCATTTCTTCAACAATATGCAATGCAAGCTCCCTCAATGTGCTAATCCTGTCTCACAACAATTTGACTGGCAATATTCCACAATGTTTGGGATCCTTTCCTTCGCTCCTGGTTTTGGATTTGCAAATCAACAACTTTTATGGAAGCATTCCTGGAAACTTCTCCAAGAATAATGATTTTGAGACTATAAAGTTGAATGGCAACCAATTCGAGGGACCAATACCACAATCGTTGGCTCATTGCACAAAACTGCAAGTTCTAGACCTTGGTGACAATAACATAGAAGATGTATTTCCCAGTAGGCTAGAAGCTCTTCAGGAACTACAGGTACTCAGTTTACGAAATAACAAATTTTATGGTACCATCACTTGTTTGAGTAAGAAGCACCCATTTCCAAAGTTGAGAATTTTTGATGTGTCTAATAACAAGTTTAGTGGCCCTTTGCCAATGCATTACTTTCAAGAGTTTCAAGGAATGATGACTCGGAATGATAATACTCAAACTGGCGGTTTGGAGTATATGGGTACCAATGCTAGTACGACCATTGTACCATATAATGACTCTGTTGTGATCATTATGAAAGGTCAAATGATAGAAATATCAAGGATATTAACTATTTTCACAACCATAGACTTGTCAAATAACTTGTTTGAAGGAAAAATCCCACAAATTCTTGGAGAATTGAATTCTCTCAAAGGGCTTAATCTTTCACACAACAAAATTAGTGGTATCATTCCACAAACTTTATGTAATTTGACGAATTTGGAATGGTTAGACCTCTCATGGAACCAATTGAAAGGTGAGATTCCTAAGGCTTTGACAAATTTGAATTTTCTATCTGTCTTGAACCTTTCTAAAAATCAATTGGAGGGAATGATACCAACAGGAGAACAGTTCAATACATTCCAAAATGATTCCTACAAAGATAATCCAATGCTTTGTGGATTCCCTTTGTCAAAGTCATGCGGCAATGATGAAGAACAACCACCTTCAGTGTTTACTGAGGCAAAAGAATCATTATTTGGGTGGAAGTCAGTTGCAGTGGGATATGGATGCGGAGTGGTATTTGGAATGTTCCTTGGAAAGTTGTTCATCAAGACTGCTAAACCCTTGTGGCTTGCCAGACTTATTTGTGGCTATACTTAACAAAACATGCACAGGAAATCAGAGGCCATGTAAAGCATCATGTTTTTCCTTCTTTTCTCTGTCATGGTAATTTTCTGTTTGTGCAATAATGTGTGTTAGTTATCAAGTTTGTGATTTATCCATGCATACATCATTACAGCTTCATCAAGATGTACCACCACTCTTGTAATGAAATGAATGCTAAGAATGAAATGAATTGAGTTATTCAGTAAAGAAACTCTATTCCTCTGTTTTTGTAGCGTGTGTCGAGAGTGAGAGAAAAATGTATAATTATGTTATATGAGTGGTTTATGTTATTATGTGAGTGATATTGATATTAAAGATAATTAACTCATGAAAGCATGTTTTTCATTCTTAACTGGTTCTGTGCTTTTATTAATATACTTTAAACTATAAATCAATTTAAAATAATCGAAACACTCTTGAGAAAGATGTTGGTATACATCTTACCGCATTTGGTAAAAATAATATGAAAAGAAATTGGACTATGAAAAGTAAAAAAATTTCCTTTATGAACAGCGGAATTGAGTGAAATGTAAATATTATAGTTAAATTGTGAAGTGCATTGCAGATGCTTTTATTTTTTTCTAATATAAAAAAATCATGCGCATCTTTTATGCTTCCAAAGTTATCATGAAAATGGCTAATTCATTTTTATGGTGTTCACAGTCTCTGCTGCTGAATTTGAACTTGAGAGGGACATCACAAGAGTGGCAAAATAGAAATGCAAAGAAATAGTAACTCAGATTGTGACTCATAAATTTTCTGTTTTGCTACGGGTTGCCATGATCTTTGGTCTTTGGAGTTTGGATATATAAAATTGTGTGCACTCAATATATGTACGGAATGATGATTTGAACTATCTCTATGGTTATGGAGAATCTGTTCCAAATCATTTTTCATGTGCAAATTCTTAATAGAATACATCATATATATTGCCAGCTTAATTTTTATAACTCATTTTGTGTGCTTTTTGTAAAAATGTTTTTAGCATGCTCTATCTAATATTCTAATGCAAGATCCCTCATCCAAAATATGCCATCTCTATTAATGAATAGACTATACATGAGTCACCTATATATTATTTCAACTTATGAATTAAATATAAGAAAACTATTATATATTGATCTGTTGCTTTGTTTTGATTTGAAATAATTTGTCATAGCTTGCTTGAGTTATTATATAGCTTACTAATGTATTAGAGAATATATACTCGTATATTCAAACGTCAATCATACCAAAATGTACAACACACGATCCTTTTAGAATTTTAAATTTGCCAAATGGGTTAAAATGTTGTTTTCGAATAAGCTCACTTTATGTAGATGGTACAAAAAATAACTTAGTTCCCTTTTTTGGACAAACGCACTAAAAATTCAGATTTGACATAAAACCTAAAAAATTTAAATAATAACATCATATGATCTGTTACGGATCCGACCCACGGATCCCGCATACCCGGTTATCCGGGGACAACCCGTTTCGACCCGAAGGTCCTGAACCGGCCCTTCACGGTTCCTAACCAACTTCCGAATTCAAATATCTCTCTTATCCTAATCAAACAAGATAAGATAAGATAACAGGCCACCACCTATATAAGGAGGACCCAAGTCCCCTCAGGTATCATCCATTCCACATACCTCATACCTCTCAGATCCATTCTGACTTGAGCGTCGGAGTGTCTTTGCAGGTACCACCCCCCATCGCTCCAGTCAAGCAATCCGGCTCCAGCCTTGCCCGCGGGTTCCCAATCCACCCTTCAAATCCGTACCGGAGACATCTCGTACATTGGCGCCGTCTGTGGGGACCCTGCGCCAACTGCGCCCAATGGGGGACGTCCTAGAGGAAATCCCCTCAAGTCAGGATGACTCTCAACCGATTAATCCAACCCCCGAGCACCGTGAAGTCACAAACCAAGCGAGAATAGCGAGTACTATCCAAAACGCGAACGATCACAACGTCACGGACCAACGACATCCTGAGAAAGCCAGCGACAAAGCAGCGCAGATCATCCAGGATCTCTGCCTCCGGGTTCAGGAACTCGAAGGCAAGATAACCAATAAAGGAAAACACAACAACGAACACGGAAGCCATGCAACCTCCAGATCAAGATCTCGCCGCGGTAGGTCGCCAACCCGACGGCACGACAGAAAAGACGGTCGCAGCTCCTCACGCGACCACAGACACGAGAAATCGCCAGAACGGCGATACAACAAGAAACATAACCGCAGCGCTTCTCGAGATCTGAGTTACCAACACTACTCAGACGAAGATCGGAGGGACCGAAACACCAAACGCACGAGAAACGACCATATAATAATGGGAGCTACACCCTTCACAGAAACAATCCTAAGAGCAAAACTCCCCAAAGGCTTCGACAAACCTACCGATATAAAATACGATGGAACTAAGGATCCCCAAGAACACCTAACGGCTTTTGAGGCCAAAATGAACCTAGAAGGAGCGGCCGATGCGGTCCGATGCAGGGCCTTCCCGGTAACCCTCGCCGGGCCAGCGATCAAATGGTTCAACGCCCTCCCAAACGGGTCCATAGCCAGCTTCCACGATATTACACGAAAGTTCATGGCCCAGTTCACTACTAGGATCACTAAAACCAAACACCCCATCAGCTTACTAGGGGTCACGCAAAAACAAGAAGAATCCACAAGAAAATACCTCGACCGCTTCAACGACGAATGCCTAACGGTTGACGGACTCACGGATTCCGTCGCAAGCCTTTGCCTGACCAATGGGCTAATGAACGAAGATTTTCGCAAACACCTCACCACCAGACCGGTATGGACCATGCACGAGATCCAGAACATCACCAAAGACTACATCAACGACGAAGAAGTCAGCCAGGTCGTCGCCGCCAACAAGCGGCAGCACGGCAACACCCAGCGCGGCAATTCGGCTTCTCACCAAAACCCAACACCCAAAGAGAATCAACGGGACCACCCCAAGCCGACTAGCCAACCACCGAGAATAGGCAAATTCTCTAATTACACGCCCCTGACAGCACCAATTACCGAGATATACCACCAAATAGCAGATCGAGGCATCATTCCGAAAGCCCGACAACTCAAAGAAAGGACAGGAGGCAACAAAACCCTCTACTGCGAATACCACCGAGGTTACGGTCACAAAACACAAGATTGTTTCGACCTTAAAGACGCCCTTGAACAAGCCATACGAGACGGCAAACTCCCAGAATTTGCCAAAATCATCAGAGAACCGAGACGCGCGGAGAGAGACAGGTCATCGGAGAGAGAAGGACGTAACCCGAGAACCCAAAAGCAACCCCCCAGGGAAAGCCCAGAGGAAGACCCGACCATCATAGTAAACATCATCACAGGCAAGGACGTATCAAGCAAGTCAAAGCTAACAATGAAAAAGGACCTCAAGGTAATGGCTGTAAGGAACCAAGCCCCAATCTCCGCAACCGACAATACGATAACGTTCTTACCAGAGGACTGCCAGCACGGCACCTCAGCCGAGGATGCCCCCTTCGTCATCTCGGCTAGAATCGGAACAGGACTTGTACGAAAGATACTAGTAGACACCGGAGCAGACTCAAACATCCTTTTTCGAGGAGCCTTCGATAAACTCGGACTCCACAACGACAACCTCCAAACACACCGCCACGGCGTCACGGGACTCGGAGACAACTTCCTCAAACCAGATGGCTCAATCACACTTCCCATCACCATAGGAACGAGCAGCCAGAAGAAGACAATCCTATCTGAATTCGTAGTCCTAAAAGACTCCACAGCCTATAACGTGATCCTCGGAAGGAAAACAATCAATGACTTCTCCGCAGTCATCTTTACCAAATACCTCCTTATGAAATTCAGAACCGACGACGGCTCCGTCGGCACAATCCACGGGGACCGAGAAGTCGCAGCCGAATGCGACAACACCAGCCTAGCCCTAAGAAAGAAATCCCGAGATGCGGCTGGAGTATTCCTAGCCGATCTGGATGCCCGACAAGACGGCCAACCCAGGCCAGAGCCGGAAGGGGATATGAAAAAACTACAAATAGGGCCAACCAAGGATGAATACACCTTCATTAACAGGAACCTCCCATACGACCTCAAAGAGGAGCTCTCTCAACTCCTGAAACAAAATAGAGACCTGTTTGCATTCACACCAGCCGACATGCCGGGAATAAAACCCGACCTAATGTCTCACCGTCTAGCCGTGGACCCCAAAGCTAAACCAGTAGCACAAAGGAGAAGAAAAATGTCGCCAGACCGAGCCACCGAAGTCAAAAAACAAGTTAAAGCCCTACTTGAGGCCAACTTCATCCGGGAACTCCCCTACACAACCTGGCTAGCCAGCAAAATGTGCCTTCGGGATGGAGGCAGGGAAGTTCCTCGGCTTCATGATCACGCAACGCGGAGTTGAAGCAAACCCAGAGAAATGTCGCGCCGTCCTCGAGATGACGAGCCCCAAAAACCTTAAAGACATCCAAAAGCTTACCGGCCGACTGACGGCTTTATCGCGCTTTCTCGGGGCTTCGGCCCAAAAAGCGACCCCTTTCTTCAAACTAATGAAAAAAGGAGCCCCTTTCAAATGGGAGACGGAATGTGAAGAAGCATTCCAACACTTCAAGAGTGTCCTAGCGGAACCACCAATCCTCGCCAAACCCCAAACAGGGGAAACACTTTACTTATACCTCTCCATATCGGAAGAAGCACTCGCAGCAGCACTCGTCCGCGAAAACGATAAAAAGGAACAAAAACCCATATACTTCATAAGCAAAGTCCTACAAGATACGGAAGCTCGCTACTCACGCTTAGAAAAGCTAGCTTTCACACTCCTTACAGCCTCCCGACGCCTACGACAATACTTCCAAGCTCATCCCGTGACAGTTCGAACCGACCAGGCGGTCAAACAGGTGTTACAGAAACCCGACCTAGCGGGAAGAATGCTAGCGTTGTCCATCGAACTATCTCAATTCCAGATCAAATTCAAACCCCAAAATGCGATCAAAGCACAAGCTATGGCCGACTTCATCGCCGAGATGACCCCGGGAAAGCTCACCCCCGAATCATGGAAACTACATGTCGACGGCTCATCAAACTCCACCTACGGAGGCGCCGGAGTCATACTCGAAAATCAAGACGGAATCACGATCGAACAGTCGGTACGATATGAATTTCCAGTATCAAACAACCAAGCAGAATATGAGGCCCTCTTGGCGGGCCTATCCTTAGCACGAGAAGTCGGAGCAAAAGTCCTAGAAGTAAATACCGATTCACAGGTAGTCAGTTCCCAAATTAACGGAGACTACCAGACACGAGATCCCCTACTCCAACAATACCTCGCCAAGGTTAACAAACTAAAAGAAGGATTCGAACACGTCACCATACAGCACGTCCCTAGGGAACGAAATGCCAGAGCTGACCTACTCTCCAAGCTAGCCAGTACCAAACCCGGACACAGTAACAAATCGTTAATCCAGGAAGTCGTTAAGACACCCTCCGTGTCAACAACGACCAACGCTCACCTGACAATCTTAAACCAGGGATCTTGGACCTACCCGATCCTGCAATACCTCCTCGATGGAACACTGCCACCAGACCCCAAAGAGGAAAAACGAATAAAAAGGGAAGCCGCCAACTATACCATTGTCGCAGGACAGCTATACAAACGCGGATTCTCGCAACCCCTGCTCAAATGCATCGAACCCGAGAACACGGAGTACATACTTCGTGAAATCCACGAAGGCTGCTGCGGTCACCACGTCGGAGGCAAGACTTTAGCCCAAAAAGTCATCAGAGCAGGCTACTTCTGGCCCACGGTGATCCGGGATTCCATACAAATAGTTAAAAACTGCGACAAATGCCAAAGACACGCCAATATCCACCAAGCCGCACCGCACCAGCTCAGCACCATATCGGCAGAGCGGCCGTTCAGCACTTGGGGCATCGACCTCGTCGGACCCTTCCCTCCGGCACCCGGCCAACTTAGATACCTCATCGTCGCCATAGACTACTACACTAAATGGATCGAAGCCGAACCCCTGTCCTCCATAACAGCAACCCAATGCCGAAAATTCCTCTGGCGTCAGATCATCACCCGATACGGGATCCCCGAGATCGTTATCTCGGACAACGGAACCCAATTCACCGACAAAAAATTCAGAGAATTTTTAGAGGGGCTACGTGTATCCCACCGTTTCAGCTCGGTAGAACACCCCCAGACAAACGGACAGGTGGAATCCGCAAACAAAATAATCGTCAAAGGACTTAAAAAGCGGCTCGACGAAGCCAAAGGGCTTTGGGCCGACGAACTCGGGTCGGTCCTATGGTCATACCGAACCACACCTCAAACGACAACGGGAGAAACACCTTTCCGACTAACATACGGGGTCGAGGCGGTCATCCCGGTAGAGATCGGACACCCAAGCCCCAGGAAAACGGTCGGAGAAAACGACGAAGAAGCAGAACGAGACCTCATTGACGAAACAAGAAGCATAACCCATCTCAGGGAGCTAGCCCTAAAGCAAAGAATCAGCCTGAGATACAATCACGGAGTCATCCGGCGAGCATTCGCGGCCGACGACCTCGTCTTACGACGAAACGACATCGGTCCCCCGACTCCGGGAGAAGGGAAGCTCACCCCCAACTGGGAAGGACCATACAAAATCAAGGCTGTAATCGGAAAAGGAGCGTACAAACTCGAACGGCTCAACGGCGACGAAGTCCCGAGAACATGGAACGCCGCCAACTTGCGACGGTACTACACCTAGACCAACCTACAAAGGTCGCACCCTTGCCCTCATTTCTGTTTTTGTACTTCTCCTACCAGTTTACAAATTCTAAGGTTTTATTTCTCATCTAAGTTTTAAACTCGGGTACTTTTTCCCGCCACCAACGGAGGGTTTTAACGAGGCCCAACCATCAATAAAAATTCCATTAAAATAGCTATTTCTATTTTCCTTAGTATCCCGAATACGGAACAAAAACACGGCCGCAACTGGGGGACTGATCACCCCCAGGCCCAAACACGCGGATATCCACAAAAGAACCCGACCAAACGACGGTCCGAGGAAACAAACGAAATAGCTTAAAACGGAATACATGATAGGCCCGGACGGCCCAAAAACAACAACGGAACATACAAAAGGCCCGAACGGCCAATAAGTACTATTAAAACGAAAATAAAGCGTTCCAAAATAAAAATACACGGCCCTTGGCCATCCGAAAATATCCAAAAACACAGTTGAAAGAAAAATTCAAAGAGATAAAAATAAAAGCTACTCAAAGATCAACGATCTGACCATCGCGAACAGTCTTGAAGGCCCCCATCGCGGACATATCCACACCAGGAGCCAACACTGAAGCTTGAGCCCTCATCGTTTCCTCGGTAGCCGCAATTGCATCCTTCACATCAGCTAGTAGCTCCGTCTTCTCCCTCTTCAAGGCAGCAACCTCGGCCTTTAGAGCCTCCGACTCGGCGAGAAGCATGGCAGCCTGAGAACCCACATCGGAAGCCCACTGCCGCTCCTTTGCCAACTGAGAGAGAAGCGAAGTTTCAACCTCGGCAAGTCGGAGAATCTCTGACCCAGCCTCCTCAAAAGACTTCACAGCCCTCTCCCTCGCAGCTTCGGCAGCCTCAAGTTCCCCCTTCAACTTGGCTACCTCAGCATGAGAAAGGCGAAGCTTTTTATCCAGCAAACCGACCTGAGCCATCACAGGCTCAGCCTTCCGAACAACAACGGCAGACCGGAAGAGGGCACGATACACCGACTTGGCCTGGAACGAAACATCGCAGCCATAAAAAAACGGCTCCGTTCCAGGCATCAAGTGTTGATCAATAAACCCCGGGGCATCGAAGCGCCGATCCATCACGCTTGGCACAAGACCCTCATCCTCAAAAGTCTCACTGCTCGGGTCTTCAGGCCTCTTTCTCTTCCGAGAAGCCTCAGCAGCCGTCACCACGATGACTTCAGGAGAGTTCGCGGGGCCAGGAGAAACTTGAGCGTCGGCCCGAGCACCCGAGGAAATCACCTCCTGAGAAACCGACTGAGACTCCACGGCAGGATTAGAAACAGGAGTAGCCGGGGACGACGACCCCTCCTCCTGGGCCATCGCCGCCTTCAGCCGCGCCAAGGATGTCAAGCCACCAGCCATCTCAACTGCAAGGAAACAAGAAACAAAAATCCCAAGTTACGAAAACGGGGACAAAACATAAAAACAAGTAAAGAACGGACACACACGACACACACCAACATACGACCGGCAAGCAACCGGATCACCCATCACGTCCCGAGGATTAAGAGGACGCTCCCAAAACAACTGCCACAGAACAAGAGCAATATCCCGCTCCTCCGAGGACAAGAACTCTTTCGAAACCCGAGTAAACACGGATGGACCAGCCTTAAAGTTCCAGTAAGTGGGGAACCGACGTTCACCCTCCAGTGTCAACCAAAAAGGGTGATGCCCCCTCGCGGGACGAACTTTAAAGTAACCACTCTTAAAACCATGAAAGGAGTCTTCATACAAACCGAAAACCCGACGATGAGGCTGAGCTCGGAAAGATACATACCCCTTCTTATGTTTCCCCTCCTTGGTCGGAAGAGTACACAAGAAAAGGAAAAGAAAAACATTTACTGAGGCAGGTAGCTCTAAATAATCACAAACAAGTTCAAAAGACCGTATCGCCGCCCAGCTGTTCGGATGTAGCTGGGACGGCGCCACGGAGCACCGGTTCAACAATTGCTGAACAAACGGAGAAAACGGAAGCCGAACTCCAAGCCGGGTAAACATAGCCTCATACACCCACATCCAATCCGGCACTGTCGGGGAGTCGAGATTGGTATAGCAAACCCTCTCATCAATCCCAGGGAGGGCAAACTCGTAGTGGCGTTCGGCATCGCCACCCCCACAAACAGCCTCTTGATCACGGAGCCGTTGGAGGTCCGCCTTCGTCATCCGCGACGGTGTCCCCCAAACATCACTGGTGACCCAAGAAAAAAGGTCAGGGACACCCCCCGCCGGGGCCACCGGAGCCCTCACACCCTCCGTCCGTCGGCGAGCCATACCTAAAATGTCGCCGAGCACCACCGTCAGCCAAACCTCATGGCAGAAAACGACGGCGGGTAAAAAACCAAAAACAAACACCGCCACCGCACACCACCAATTATACGGTGGCACTCTCCCCAACCCCTTTCTAAAAACCCAACAAAACTATCCAAACACCACAAAACTACTCTAAAACTACACTTAGCAAAAACAAAAACAAAACACTGCAGAAAACAAAGCAGAAGAAGCAAAAAGAAACAAGAGAAATGCTAACCTGATAAATCAAAGGAAGAAAACCCGAAGGAAAGGTGCCGCAGGAGAAGACCAACCGAAACCACAGAAAGCAAAAATGGAGAGTAAGGAAATGCTTTGGTTGGAAAAAGAAGCAATAGAGAAGTAAAAGAAAAACGAGGGAACTGAAGGAGGAAAACCAAAACGGTTTTGAAAAAACAAAATGACGAAAATACCCTCAGAAAGCAAAGCAAACGCGAGGGCAAAAAAGAAAAAACGCAGCTTGCAATAAATACCCCCTCGAAAAAAGGTAACGCCTCGAAGAACGCAACAGACGCGACCGATACGGAAGAGTCACGTCAGACCTAAACGGTCAGACGAATCTTCCACGATACGAAAACCGAGGAACCGACCTCACCTCAAAGAAATCACACGGGCAATCGAGAAAAAATCGAGCCCATAACAAACGTCTCCCAGCAACAGACCGACCTCGCTCGCTCTCCCGCTGCGGGGGCAACTGTTACGGATCCGACCCACGGATCCCGCATACCCGGTTATCCGGGGACAACCCGTTTCGACCCGAAGGCCCTGAACCGGCCCTTCACGGTTCCTAACCAACTTCCGAATTCAAATATCTCTCTTATCCTAATCAAACAAGATAAGATAAGATAACAGGCCACCACCTATATAAGGAGGACCCAAGTCCCCTCAGGTATCATCCATTCCACATACCTCATACCTCTCAGATCCATTCTGACTTGAGCGTCGGAGTGTCTTTGCAGGTACCACCCCCAATCGCTCCAGTCAAGCAATCCGGCTCCAGCCTTGCCCGCGGGTTCCCGATCCACCCTTCAAATCTGTACCGGAGACATCTCGTACATGATCTAATATCAATTTTCAAAATCAACCGATTTATCCCTATTTATAATATCAAAAAAAATGTAATAGTTAAATTAAAATTTTAACTATGTTGATTATACGACTATAAATTTATGTAAAATAGATATAATTTAAGACTAATTTTGCTTGCACAAAATTATAGATCTTTGAACTTTACTCGCATATTATATTATGTTTTATGTGAAAATTCTTAATAAAAAACATTATATTCTCAACTGTTATTATGGTTAATTAATTTAAGTTTTTATTTAATATATTTTGAATTTAAAATTAACCTAAAATAATCGAANNNNTAAATTATAATTAATTGATATAAATTATAATAAATTGTATGATATTTAAAAAAAATAAAATGAATAAGAAGAAAATAAAAAGAAATAGAAGAGATAAAAAACTACAATAAAATAAATTAAATGTGAAAGTTTTATTTTTTTTACCAATTTTATATCACAACCGTTTCAATAATAATAAATAAAAATACATCAACTTGATATCTAAGAGAAAATGATGCGATAAAATCATAACACAGTTCTAAAACAAAAGCTTAAATTAAACCATAATATCATTGCACAACACAAATTGAAAGTAATTTCACACTATAATATACCACACAAACAGGTAAATGACTTAAACTTAATTACGAAATTTTTTTTATTTATGCATACATGATAACACCATGGTCTATAAATGCTTCATGGATAACATATCATATATTGATGTGACTGA
This sequence comes from Arachis ipaensis, assembly GCF_000816755.2. NCBI lineage: Eukaryota > Viridiplantae > Streptophyta > Magnoliopsida > Fabales > Fabaceae > Arachis > Arachis ipaensis. Next base: position 6,274,883 of record NC_029791.2, on the reverse strand, counting down.
TGAGCATGAGAGTTGAAGAGTACGCCTCCCCCTCCTCATTTGTGGCCGCTTTCGTCTTCTCCCGCGTTGCACACTCCTCTGCGACGATCTCCTTCTTCGGCGACGCGCACACCCCTGCTCCTCCTCCATCGATGGGCTCTTCCCCGTCTCTGGTCTCCTCCCTCGCGCCACGCACAACCGCCCCCTTCTCCCGCGTCTTCCCCTGTTTCCTCCCCCATGTCGCACTCCTTCTGTCTCTGGTAGTTTTACTTGTAAAATTCTAAAAAAAAAATTGGTTGAGTTCATTCATGAATATATGTTATCTTTTTTTTTCCGCTTAATAAAAAGTTCTATTTTTTTAATTTATGTATAATATTGGAAGTGTCTGTGTTTTTTTTTTCTGTTTTTTTTAAATGTATTTGTGATTATAATTTTTTTTGTACTCATATGTTTGATTTGGGAGTTGTAATGTTAACCTAATTTGGATGTGTCAACACTTAATTTTGGATGTATTTATATTGTTCATTATGTTCTTATGTACATATATAAGTTTTTTTACATGAGTTTTGGATGTGTTGATAAAATATTTAGAATGCATTCTTATAATTTTGGATGTGTATTTGAGTTTAATTTTTTCTGTGTACAATATGTAATTCAGAACTACAATGACAATAATTTAGATGTGTTAATACATAATTTTGAATGTGTTTATGTTGTTTATTTAATTTTAGATGTGTTTTTGACATGAGTTTTGAATGTTTTGAATAAAAAAAAAATTGAAGTGAGTTTAATTGATTTTGAAAACTTCACTGATTTTTTTAAAAATTAGTACACGAAAAGTTGTTACGAATTTTATGGTTTGGTTTACAAAAAAATTAATGTATTGCAAGTGGTTACAAATTTTACGGTGATAAGTATTTAAAATAAAAGTTGTTCCTTAAAAATAAAAAATATGATTAATTAAAAAATTAAAATAAAAAAATATTAGATTTAAAAAATGAATAAAAACTGAATTTTATTGTACAAATAGTATTTTCCTCTTAGTATTAGATCCGTAATATCTAACACGCGGTATCACAAGAATATTTGACCTATAAACAGCAATCGAGACATTGAGATAGTTACATTTAACAAAATTTGAGTAAAACACTAGTAATTTTTGTATTCAAATTATGTGAATTTTGAGTTGCATTATTAATGACATAAATTAAAATAATATAGTATAAGCCACTTCAAACCATTTGACTACTTATTTTCTGATTTTTATCGGCATTGGGATGCCTAATAATCAATATTGCAATGTACTACTGCTATGTTGTCAGCGGTTGCTTGTTTAAACTATACATATGTAATGTAACTCATTACAAGTTACAGATTAATTGAGGAGCTTGAATTCATAAAACTCTTTCAAGTACCCAGTAACCTTGGAGACCAGAGATGGAAGGTCCTGTTTGGTGATGGAACAGTGTTGGTGGGGTGAGATAGATATATCTACTCTTTCCTCTTTCCTTTTTTTGCATTGTTATTATCAAATTTATGAATTATAACTAAAAAAAATTAGCAAAAAAATAGGCTATAGAAGAAGATACGAATCTTTTACAGCAATCAATTAATATTTATATTAATTTTAGATATAACTGAAGACTTAAAAAATAAATACTGAAGTGAAAAAAGATTTAAATGAGTTATTAGTTTTTACTTTTTAGCCTGTATAAATATATTAGTTTTTACTTTTGAGCTCGAGAACCTTCATGTTTCCTCTACAAATCTCTGTGCTGCTTTCTCTCCATCTTCTA
>NC_029791.2:6261206-6273009 GCF_000816755.2 Arachis ipaensis | reverse complement strand
ATTATGACTAAAAAAAATTATGATAATGACATTAAGAAAAGAACTTCACACTCTAAATTAGTAAATTAGTAAATCTGAGAGAAAAAAATTCGAATAAAAAATTCAATAACAATTAGTAATTATATATTGATAACTTCAAGTTCTAAATCAGCAGAACAAAATTCTCCAATGACCATTACATATCAAAAGTCTATAATAATAATAATATGCATAAGTAGAAATGAAAAAGAAAGTGCTTCAACTTCAATTCTAATTTCTAAGAATATAAATAAATTAAAAAATATAAATACTTCTAAAATATGCTACTCCTCCATAGTCAGAGTTAAAGAATCTTTATTATGCTCAATGTTTGTCTTTTATTAACAAAGTTAAATCTTCATCTTGCTCTATAACATAATCAAAATTATAAATTTGAAAATGGTATCACAGTCAAACATTATGGTCCAACATGTATGAATGAACCATCCACACGTATACAATAATCACATATTGATGAATTATAGCAAATTTGGAAAGCAAAATAAATAAGGTGGTGATGTGTTAAATTATTTCTAGTGTCCGAACAACTTTGTTTACATGATTGTTGAAAGTGCTTATGACGAGTAATGAGTATATTTCTCTGCATTTAAGTCAGTATTTTTAGCCATAAGATTAACTACATGATTGATGGTGCTTTGAATCAAAATAATACAAATGTTTTAATTTCAACTCAAAGTCTCTTAATCTTCTTTAATTGTTTCATCTAATTAGGAGAATCTGTTGTTCCTTTTTATTTTCATTTTCTTTTAGAGAATGATTCCAAATACTTGATATTCTTTCTCTTTATTGTTATAACATAAAAATAAAAATAATTCCATGCATGCGTGGGTTAGTGAGAATGTGAGATTATCATGCTGTGAATGCAAATTCACCATCTCACATTTTGTGTCTATCCTCCTACTTGATCCTAAATAGGATCTTGATCTTGACAACCTTGCCATCAGTGTTTTATGTGAAAAGTGAAGGATGATAACCAATAGAAGGTGTGGGCTTAATAAATAAATAAATAAATAAATAAATATGAAGGAATCCTTTCTGCAGTAATTTAAGGATTAAGATTTTAATACTTGTTGACATAATTAGAACGTGAGGATACAAACTTCATAAGTAGTTAGATATGGACATGGCAGAATACAACAGATCACATAAATCAAATACTACATACATTGCATAAGGTGATAAAGAAAATAGTTAGCCTAGTCTATGATTAAAAGGATAAGGAGAAAAAAGTTCCAATTATCATTTATACCATTCTATTATTGTTATAATAAGAATAGAGGAGTGCTAGGACCCAGCAACTTTTGTGTTTTGTAACCATCAATTGGCCATCAATATAGTGTTTTTAATATAATGGTGTAAGATTATATCCAATGATGGGAGATCACTCACTCTTCTTTTGATGGTTAAGTGCTGGCCACAAAACACAAAAGTTGCTGGCCCCTAGACTTTCTCATAAGAATATTTATGTTGTTCACTTTTTTTTTTCAATTGTTGTTTATAGTTTATTTTGTTTTCATTATCTGATATTGATGTGAGAAAATGTGTCTTTGAGTGATTATATAAGTCTTATGTATTGTTGGTTGTGTTGGATGAGTATGAATGCTTGTTTGGCTGGGTTATTATCCGGTTTTGTGAAACGAACTGTTTTTGAAATGCTTTTTAAAAGTTATTTTGTAAAATCTTTGAAATCGAGTTTATCCTGTTGAAAATTGATCTGAGTTTGAATTAGTGTTCTTGAAATTTGAAAATGATGTATCTTTAGAACCAACTTGATTTTTGAACTAATTTGGTTTTGAACCCATTGAAGAGGGTTGCGGAATGGTGTAGTTGGGACCCAAAAAGGGTGGCAAGGTCCAAGTTTTAGGGGAGGTGCTGCCGAAATTCCGATAGAATCCGACACTTTATTGAAATGTTATTTGGAAAAGAGGTAATGACCAAATCAGTACCCGAAAGATTAAAACGCTGACATTGCGGTACCTGACTATTATAAACGACAAAATGGTACCTAGTTAATTTTAAACACTGACAAACGTATCCATAACCTGGCCGGACCTAAGCTCCGGTGAGGACAATGCTTACCTGGACACCGGATTATGCTGACAAATCATGTTTTAATTGAGTTGTCATTTCTAATTAATTAATTTGCTAGCCTAGGTGGAAATTAGGTTAATTGGAATTCAATTTGCCCCCAAATCATTACTCTTTGCCCTAATCCCAAATCAACAACGCTCTCTGTTCGTTCATTCGCAGTAGGGGATCCAAGATTGGAAGATGCATTCTGCAAGGGCTCGTGGAAAATCTGCAACGCTGAGAAGGCAGCCCCCGATGCAAGCCTGCGACGTGGATGGTGCTTCGGGCATTGTGAGTAAAAGTTACGATGGCTGTTGCTTTTGTCCCCTTCCAGTGGTTCCGTTGAAGTCGAAGACAAGTAGCAACCCTGATAGGTGGTTTCTACGCTGCCCTCTGTGGAAGGTAAGATTGGAATTGTGATGAATATGTGAGGAAGTAGAATGATATCCCTTCTTGGTTTATCGTCTGTTCTCATTCATTTTTAGATTTTGATTGTTCTCTGATGTTTGAACTCTTCGTGTTGTGCCAGAACACAGAAATGCGTTGCGGGTATTTCCAATGGTTGGATGAAATACAAGCGGAATGTGTGGAAGGAGAGGTTTCTTCAGAGAACAGTAATATGCTGGGCAAATCAGAACCCAAAAAGAAAGGCAGAATCAATGTTGACTGTGGGGATGGCCAGGAAATTCAAAGGATAATGATGGTACTGTCTGTGGTGAATGACATGAAGGAGAATCTGAAGAGGGTTGAGTTGTGCCTAATTTTTATGTGTATTTTGATTGGGTTAAATGTGGCTTTGATTATGTTTAGGGTGGCTAAGTAGGTAGACATTGTAGATTATAATAGTATAACAGTGAGAGATTGGAATTTTGTAATCTTGTCCTCAATGTAATTGAGATAAATTAATGTATGATGTGTTCTTGTTGTGCTTTGATTGAGTTGTTGTTGTTGTGATTTGACCAAGATACATGGAGTCTATGTAAGCCATGTCAATTAGTTTTATAAACATAAACTGAATAAAACACCAAAATAACATCAAGTTATAACCATTAACTATTTAGAGTAACAAAGTTCAGGCTCCAAATAAGACAACCAAAATGACACATGTTCATAGTAACTGCTACAGACCCAAGATGACAGTAACAAAACACAGAAACACTAGGTTAGCACTTACATGCCATAATGGCAGTTGGGTGCATTTTAAGTAAATCATGTCCAAAATGCAAATAACAACAAATTAAAAAACCCAAGAATCTAAGCTCATTTCTTGTCATTTGTTGATGGCTTTGATGGTGGTGGTCCGGATGGCTTTTTCTTCTTCAAGGATGGGGTGGGCATGAAGCCTGTGAACCTGCTCTGGGTGGCTGGGCTTGCTGCTGCCATGGTCTCCCTAGTCACAGTTGGGGGCCTAAATGGTGCTGTAGGTTGGGCCTGAAGAGTGGGCCTAAGTAATGGACCTTGAGGCTGAGGCCCAACATTGGATGGAGATGCAGAAATTTGGGATCTAGACCCAACATCAGGACTGACAAGACTAGGTTGAGCAGGGGGTGGTGGTGCAGCTGCTGCATTTTGTGCTGGAGTTGGAGTTGTTGTAGTGGATGCCATTCCTCTTCGAGTGGTGCTGCCTCTTCCTCTTGGTGGAACTGTATTGCCCCTAACAAAAGATGGTCTGCCTCTCCTCTTTGGTGCTGGTGATGGTTCTGAACTAGCTGGTGGAGCACATGGGTTGGTTGCTGCTGGTATAGTGGCTACATTAGGGGCTGAAGCAGTTGTTGTAGTGTTGTCATCATTGATGTTATTCTGCATCAGTTTGTGCATTCATGAAATCAAATCTTCTATGGAGACAGATCCAACAGTTTAGTACAAGAAGGTAAAATAAATCATTAACATTTACCTGATCAAGCTGAGTTTGTGGATGGTTTTGAGTGAGCTCTTCCTCATCTGCAACATGTGCAGCGTGTGCAGCCTCCATGGTCTCCTCCCAGTTAGCTTCTTGCTCCCTAGCTTCATCCTCATCAAGATCTGGTTCTTCAGCTGCTGTTCCACTTCCTTTGTCAGGACAAGTTCTGCTATTATGTCCAGCCTTGCAAAAAACACATGAGTAAGGTAAAACAGCATTAATAAAGTTGCAGATAGGACATAAAAGGTAAAGTAAATACATATAAGTAATGGTTTTTGTGTTGCTCACCCTTTTGCAGGTTTGGCATGTTATCTGTCCATATTTTCTCTTGGCCTTGTATTGGCTGCCAGAACTTTGCTCAGTACTATCCTTTCTTCTCTTCTTTGTAGGTCTGCCAATAGGCCTCTTGTATGGAGGGGGCAGACATGGCAGCCCTTCGTGATGCTCCCAGTACTCCTGACTCGGTATGCTATTAATGTGAAACATATAAGTCCTATTATAAGCCTCGATAGTGAACTTGTGATGGACATAGTCTTCAGGTTTCTCATTCTTTCTTTGAATTGCTGCAATCCCATGACAGCATGGTAGTCTAGTGAGCTGCCATTTTCTACATGAGCATGTCCTCTCTCATGTATTGACTCTCACTCTATGCTGCCATTTTGTTACTTCAAACTGATTGTGCTCATCATCACTACACCATTGTGCTTCCCAGTAATTGGCTTGTCTTTTTTCTTTCTCTAACCTACTGACTTGTACAGGGGCTATTTGTCCATTATAAGCTATCAGTGAGTCTTTGTGAGTTGCCATTGTCTTCATGATGTAGAACCTAAGCTCCTCAAGCATTGTCAAGATGCTCTTCCCCCGAAGTCCCACGATTGTTGAGTTAAATGACTCACAGTTGTTGCTTGTCAAACTGTCTACCTTTGGCCAGTTTGAAAACCTTGATCTCGACCACTGTTCTTGTTCAAATTTTGACAAATACTCCCAGGCCTGTTTGTTGATTCGTTTCACAGCTCCCATTGCATCATTAAATTCCTGATCAGTAGTTGCCTTTGCACATTGCCAAAATGTTGCCTTAAGTTCTTTATCCTTCTATCTCTTCTTCAGATTTCTCTACATATGCATACAACAGAATCTATGCTTCACCCCTGGCATGACGTCCTGTAATGCTGGGATTAAACCCTGCATTGAATGGTAACCACAATGAATTAGAGGACATTTGAAAACTAATTTATATATACTTACAGTAACTCAAAAAACATTAAGATAGTCCACATCACCTTTTGCTGGTCTGACATAAAAACCCAGCCATTCTCATTGAAGTCCCCAATGTCTGTGTGCAACTCCTCCAGAAAGAATCTCCAATTTTTCCTAGTTTCTGCATCAACAACCCCATACGCTATTGGAAATAGCTGATTGTTCGCATCCTAACCAACTGCTGTTAGTAATTGCCCTCCAAAATACCCTTTCAGAAACGTCCCATCCAAAACAATAAATGGTCTACAACCTGCTCTAAAGCCATTTTTGCAAGCAGCCAAACAGATGTACAAGTTTCTAAACTTAGGCAACCCCTCTGGCTGTGGAGTAGTGCCCATGTTGGCTCTTGAACCAAGATTAGCCTTCATGATTTCGTTAAGGTAGTCTCTGAGCCTTAGGTATTGATCTTTCTCTGTTCCCTCGATAACTTCCTTGGCTTTGTCCATAGCCCTATACATCATCCTCTCGTTGACTGAGATGTCATACTCCACTTTAAACCATTCCTGTGCCTCTCTCTGCAGCATGTTGGGATGGATCCTCAGCTTTGGGATCAATTCCTCAGCAACCCAAGCACATGAAACAGATTTACTCTTGTTACTCCTGGGGCACGTATGCTCGTCCACAAATGTCTTTATCTGAAAGGATGCTGGGTAGTTGGTCCTGGCACAGTAGCACAACCAAGGGCAGTCTGGATCATAGCAGATCACCCTACACCTCTTCTTCTCATTCCTAAGGTAGAACACCTGTCTCCCAATTTGTATGTTGTACTTCTGCACTGCTGCTTTGAACTGCTCCATGGTCTCAAACTCCATATTCAACTCCAGAGTTATTTTTCCATAAGGCGTGTTGGGATTATGTTGAGAAAATACAGGTTCATCTTCGTCATCAGTTGCATGGGGGCTACAGAGTTCTTCGGATTCATATTGGTACATCTCAGGTTCACTATCACCATCTTCTCTATTCGGGTTTGGCACCTCTACCCTTGGTGCTTTATCCTCCTTTCCAGGTACAATTCTTTGCCCAGACGGTTGAGGCCTTGGATGATTTCTCCTTGCATTGTCCCTCCCACTAGTTTGTGTTACATTATCTGCTGCAAAGTCAGTTGAGATACATGAGAATTAAAGCAATTTCTATTCACATATCCTCTAACTAAAAAAAAAAAACTAATTTACCTGTTGGGTTTTCTGTAACAGGTTCCTCTGCCCTTTCCTCATCCATGAAAGGTTCTCGAAATTCAGAACCTCCATTGAGACCAGCAACATCATCAGCATTGGTCTCCTCTGTGGGTTCATTCCCAGCTTCAGCTTCTCCATGGTTACTCTCATTTACACCCTCATTCTCGGCAGCTCTTCTTTCTCGGGGTAAACCACTAGGGGCTGGTCTTAGATGTCTCTTTCTAACCTTCTTAGCAGGTTTCTCCGGACCTGATGCTCCTTCAGTGTCTTTCTCCGCATTTCCGTCATTTGCAGCTTCAGACCCTGCACCACTCTCACCTTTGTTCGACTCGTTAACTTCAACAGTGGCCTCATTTACACCCTCATTCATATTCTCCTTCACAGCCACACTCAACACCATCTCCAATTCATTAACCTCACCACTGGTCTCATTCACACCTTCATTCTCCTTCTCATTAGCATGACCGTCAACCTTATTTGTAACTTCATCCTCCTTGACACTATCACCATCTGGATTGACTTCAACCACACTATCACTACTACCATCAGACACGAATTCTTCATCAATGATTTCAGGGTTTGCGTCAATGGGGTGATCAAAATATAGGTGTACAGTATTGTCATTCTTCATCACACTCTCACACATTCTCATGACTTCAGCATCTGTCCTAAGCACTCTAAGACCCTTACCTAACTCTAAACCAGGTTCTAGCCAGTACACCTCATTGTATCCAGGGTAACCCAAGTCTAGAAATAAACCCTCAACAAAGAACAAATTACATGTCTCCACATTCACCCTGTGTATCTCAGTTACTAAACCCCCGTCGTATATCACATTACCGTCAACACCCCTTTTCAAGGCACCCATGTGATGATAAACAAAAGTAACTAGACGATCCATCTAAAAAATCGTAGAGGGAAGATACAATGGATAAAACAATCAACATGATAATAATGCTGTCGACAGAAGGCACGTAAATGAGAGGATAGAGTAAAGGTGAACTTACCTCTACGTAGCGTTCTTCCTAGCGAAGACTGGGGTTGCGATGATGCCACTACCAACCCCTCCCTGTTGACGCTACGACTTCGACAATGTCTCTCAAATCCTCTTCGTTCTTCTTCGCGCCAAGTAACCAGGACAACGTCTCTCCCTCTTTACGTGACCTTTCAGTTTTACTCTTAGTGAAACACTAAGTCACAGTAAGTCACCCAACAGTAACAACACTTGTTGATTTGGGATTAGGGCAAAGAGTAATGATTTGGGGGCAAATTGAATTCCAATTAACCTAATTTCCACCTAGGCTAGCAAATTAATTAATTAGAAATGACAACTCAATTAAAACATGATTTGTCAGCATAATCCGGTGACTACGTAAGCATTGTCCTCACCAGAGCTTAGGTCCAGCCAAGTTATGGATACGTTTGTCAGTTTTTAAATTCAACCAGGTACCATTTTGTCGTTTACAATAGTCAGGTACCGCAATGTCAGCGTTTTAATCTTTCGGGTACTGATTTGGTCATTACCTCTTTGAAAAATTATGAGTTAAAGACTTCTACTATTTTATTTGGATTATTTAAGAAAGGGATGACTTATGCTTTTGAAATGAATTATTAAAAAGGAAATTATGATTTAGTCTTGTTTCTTAAGAAAAGTATTGTATCTCTTTTGGGAGAAGTTATTTAGATGAAACTTATGTTTTAAGGCTGTTTTAAATGTGAAAAGGGTTTATGTCTTTGAATATGACTTGAGGGTTTCAATTGGAGGAGTTTCAGTGACTTTGAAAGAACTTGAATGTCTATTGACAAGTCTCATTTTACAATGTTTTAGGAAAAGTTTTAAGTACTTTTTGAATTCTGAATTTTTGCAAGACTAAAACAATTTTTGAGCAGTTTGAAACGCTTTAGATTTAATCATGGAATTGAAGCTGGTTTTGTTTAAGTAAAAGAATGGTTTTGAAAGGAGTAATTGATTACACGACTCGGTTTGGCTTGGATTCTATTTTTATTACTCAAATCAGGAAGCCAAGGTTTTAAAGATCTTAAGCGAATTTGAGGAAATGAGTTATGTTATTCTCCCCTAAAGACTTGAGACTCTGCTGAAGAACTTTTGTCACCAAATCTTGTGTTAGGATGAATGATTTTGAATCTCTCAGAAAAGACTTTTAATTTGATGTGGTTTTTGAAATGTTATGGAAAGATGTTGAGGAATGTGACTTTGTTTTAAAAAGAGAAATTTACATTTGAGGAGAAGTGGCTGGCCACCACGTGCTCAGTAACCATGTTTTAAAAAGGGAAATTTACGTTTGAGGAAAAGTGGTTTATGAGCCTGAAAATGATTTGAGGAATGGAAATTTTAATAATGTTCTAAAAATCGGACCGGACTGACCAGTTCAACCGAATTAATTGGAAACCGGTCATCTGGCCAGTTCGATTGACTCCTAAAACCGTTCTACAAAAACCAGTAAAAAATCGGTCAAATCAGTGGTTAACCGGACGAACCGAACGGGTTTTTTAGAAGTCCAATTTTGCCATCCTTATAAAAAACGGCGTCGTTTTTTTACGCTAAAAACAAAAACGTTCAAAAGGCCATAACCCACCCAATCCCTTTGAGCCTAACGCCTCTCTCTCCCCTTCCACCCTAATTTCCTCAATGAGCTGAAGGTTGAAGCCAGCAGGAACGCCTCCACTCCACCGTCCTTACCACTATCGGCACCGGCAGTGGCCACCAGTTGTTGCCACCATCACCACTCGAAGCTTCTGTTGCCATCGTCATCGTCGGGTGGTCCATTTAAAGCTTCTGTCGCCCTCGTTGTCGGAAGGTCGGGTCATAGCTTCTGTCGTCGGCCGCCTCTATCCTGCCGAGCATCTCTATGCCACTTTAGGTGCTTTCTCTGCCTCAGTGAGTTCCTTAGTGTTTTAATTAATTTTTTTGATAAACTCGTAATGATATGAATTGCTGGCTTGCTGGAGTTGCTGCGGAGTTCTTCAGTTTTTCAATTAATATTTTTTATTCTGTTAATTATATGAATCACTGGCTTGCTGGAGTTGCTGCAGAGTTCTTTAGTTTTTCAATTAATTTTTTTATTCTGTTAATTCTGCTACAGAATTGCTGTAATACTGAATACTGAATAGAATTTTAAAACCGTTTTTCAGAAGTAATGCTAACTCATTCATGTCAACTTGGTTTCTGTTCTCAATGTTGTTGGCGAACAGTATACTACAAATAAAATGACATCAATGCAACTTCTATGTTCACTTACTAGATATAAGTGAGAAATAAAAAAATAGGAAGTATCCAATTGAAATTTTAAATTTCAGTTTATTGTTTTTAACTATGATATAGACTTAAACTGATGGTTTTAATTTACAGAAAACAAAGCCAACTCAGCAGATGTCAAACATTGTTAATCTCCATGATTTGCCCAATATTTGGCACATACCCTTGTTATTGAAAGTAATTCTAACATTATTTTCTGTTTCGTTCTTTGGTTTATGAAGGAACTTGAATTTTTCTTTTGAATTTATTTTTTGTTATTGGCTGAAAATTAGTGATCACATTGTGAAATTCTATATTCTGTAATGTATTCTTCTAATAATCCTCCTAATTTTGATATAATTTCAGATCCTGGATTTTGAATGCTGAATTAAATTTTGGTATAATTTTTATTTTACTGTAATTTCTAATTAGTAAGTTGACATTAAATCTTCATCTAAGTCTGCCTCCTCTTCTTCTCTATCTTCTGAGTCTTCCTCCTCTTCTTCTCCATCTTCTGAGTCTTCCTCCTCTCCCTCTCCATCTTCCGGGCCCTCTTCTTCTCCGTCTTCTGTGTCTTCCTTCTCTTCCTCTCCATCTTCCGAGTCCGGGTCTTCCTCCTCTCCATCTCCATCCTCCGAGTCCGGGTCTTCCTCATCTCCATCTTTTGAGTCCGAATCCTCTTCCCGGGCTTCCTCCTCTCCGACTTCTGATTCGGAGTCCGAGTCTTCCTCCTCTCCCTCTCCATTTTCGGGTTGATCATTGTAATATTCACCATTTTGATAATAAGATTGGATGGGTTGATACAAAAATATAAATTCTACGGGCTGTATATCATATGAGATAGTTGTTATTTTCAATTTTTGTTCTGTTCTGATAATTCTAAACATTTTTAGTGTTATCTTATCCTACTAAAAGAATGTTTAGAAATGATAACAATATATTTTGAATGGTGTCAAGTATATATATTATTTATTTATATGTTTCTAGGTTAGAAATGAAAATTACATTACCCAACTAACATACATTTTAGGTTAGAAATAAAAATTGCATTGCCCAACTAACATGCATTATAGGTTAGAAATAAAAATTGCATTATCCAACTAACTTTAGCTACCCAATGAAATGAAATAAATTTTTTCATCTATAATAAAAATTTGTTGCTGCAAATTAAAAATTCATCATGAGTAATCCTCTAACTTTTTCTTATTTTTCACCCTATTATTTTTTAACATCTCCGACATTTTGGAAAATTGGCAATAAAAAATAAGGATATTTTATAGTACGCGAGAACTGCAAATTTCTTTTTTATCTCTTTAATAGCTAAGGTCAACAAAATAGACTAAAACAACAATTGAGAAAAATGCACAAGCATGGGATGTCAATTGTGATCTTTCATCATTTATTGTTTTTTTTTTATATTTAATTTTAGTCCCACTTATAAAGTTAATAATAAAAGATTATACTGCATTTTTTTAAATGTTAAAAAAATTAAAAAGGATCCATTTTCCCGTCACACCTTGTTAAATATATTTCTCTTTAGTCACACAAATAATACCATTATTACTCCCTAAACAGCATGGTGAATTTTCAAGCCATGCATTGTCACTCGGTCTTCATAGTTAACACTTAACACCATTCAACTAAAATTTTATTACTATAATTGAAACTTGAAAGAAAGCCGAATCACATTAAACTTATTAAACTTATGGGAAACAATTAAAAGAAATTAAGTGAAGCATAATATTAAGAACATTCATAGTTAACACCATTCAACTAAAATTTTATTACTATAATTGAAAGAAAACCGAATGACATTAAACTTATGGAAAATAATTAAAAGAAATTAAGCGAAGCATAATATTAAGAACACAGTAACGATGAACATAAAAAAACAATAAAATTAATAGATTTTTTGATTGTTGAACAGGTACACATGCATGGAAGAGACAGAAATTGGAGTCATTGGACTGCAACTACATGATGGTTGCAGTGTCATAAATATGGGCTTAAGTTTGGGCTAATTAAGAGGGACTGAAAATCATGAGTTTTTTTGGAAAAAGAAAATTGAGAGACAAAAATAAGAAAGGAGAGAAGGGAACTAAAAAC
>NC_029791.2:6252702-6261129 GCF_000816755.2 Arachis ipaensis | reverse complement strand
TTCTTTTTAATAATTTAATTTTATTAATGATCATTTATAGTGATTTTCTCTAATATAAAAGCCTTTTTCATACTTGTAATTAGTTTGTGCATCTTAAATATTAGAATAGAATGACAAATTAAATTTATCAGAATTTTAACTTTAGATAAATTAGTCCTTAAGAATTAAAAACTATTATATAAATAGTCACCAAAATAACTTACTATATAAGTCCTCAAAAATTGTAAATCTCAGATACTTTACATTTTTTTGTTAATTGACCTTGTGAAATAGAACGGATATATTTAGCTATTCTATTATATAGACTGACGTATGCTGTTTAGCCAACTTAATATTGACACTAAATCATTGAAAACTGTTGGAGCCTCTCTTATATTGTGTATTTCTTCATAAATCTATCACAAATCCCTTTATTTACAATAAACCGTAGCTAAAAAGATGTGCGCACGAGAGGATTATAAGTTTATAACCAATAGTTTCATCCAGTCATTTGAAGAATTTGCAATATGACAAATTGTTCTGCACAAAAATGAAAAAAAAAAAATTCCAAACATTTTTCTTCTTTTCAAGCAATAAAGCACAAACAAATCAATTACCCTATAGTTGACACCCAAAGAATAACTTATTTGGATTCTTCACTATTCTAAATTTGTATATTGTTGCATATAATTGACAATTACTCGTGGAAGCAATTTTGTCGCTGAATGCTCTCGTATGTGTTGAATCACCTCTACCACTCCAATCACTCCTTTTGCTTCTTTCCTTTTGCCGTCTCGTAATGAATGAGTTTTCTGTGCTATTCCATCATTTGTTGCGATAGCATTTAGAAGGCATGCACTGACCTTAAAGATGCTCAATTGGGGAATTTAGACAATTAGGGTTTGTGTGCTGATATAACTCAACCAAATTGGAAGACTAAATTGTTTCTAACATTTGAGATCATTTAATTGGGGAATAGACAGACATGTCAACCAAAGTTAACACACTACACATAAGCAATTTCGTTAATTTTTTTATGTTAGGAATTGACGGAGGGTCAAACCGTGTCCAATGTTTGCAACTCTTCTTAAGTCCTTATTTGGTAGTTTTTATTTTTTAAGTTTCATGGTACCATCACTAGTTTAATTGCCAAACATCCATTTCCAAAGTTGAGAATATTTGATGTTTATAACAACAAATTTAGCGACCCTTTGCCAATCTCATTCTTTGAGAATTTTCAAGGGATGGAGGATTTGAGTGATAGTAATCCTGATTTGTCATATATAAATAACAGCAACAAAATAACATACAATGATTCTGTAGTTGTCACTATGAAAGGTCAATTCATAGAGCTGATGAGAATATTAACCAGGAAAAGTCTCGGGGTCAGCAATTTTTTAAAAAGTTGGCCAACAATAATTTCACACTATTGGATTTAATCTCACACCATTAAAAACACTATTAATGGTTACAAACCACAAAAGTTACTGGTCCCCTAGCACTCCTCATAAAACTAAACGTTATGGTATTTTAAAAAGAATCGTAAATCTTATGGCAAAAAAAATAATTTACCTTTGATTAAGATAAGTGTGATAGAAAATTTGAAATGAATTGAAGAAGATTAAAAATAAAAATATTATTTTGCATTGGTTATCCCTCTTAATTAGCTTGTTGCTTCTTCATTCTCCGTAGTCCATACCATGCAACTTTATTTCCCAGATTATGACATACCTTCTTGTTATTCAACGCGCTTTGTGGAAAATCAGTGTCCAGAATAATATACTATCGAATCAAACAAATATTTCAAATCAAAGTATGAGAGCTCTTTCATGCTAGCTCCAATTACTATTTGGCATTTTATTTGGCTTATCTTGACTGGGAAAGAAACCCTTGTGGACTTAAATCATAGAAGAATATGATGACTTAGCTTCATGTTCTGCAATGTGAACTTCTTTGTTTATGGACTAAAGTGTATGATATAATTTGTGTTTTAGCTTCATAATTATTACCCTGTGTTTTAGCTTACAAATACATCATAGATCATGCATAACAAAATTTACAATTTCGGCCATGTGAAGTTATCAACGGGAGCGTACACATGATCTTGAAATATATAGTAACCTAGTTCTATACATCAAAGATCCAAGTTACATCACTTGATTCCTTACAATTAATAGAAACCCAATATAAATTAAATTAATTTTTAAAGCCATCATTAGTCAAGCTTATTCCAGAAAAAGATTTATTTGTTATTAATTCTTTCCAACTGTCCATTCGACAATGGCTGGGTTTCACTTTCTCTATATATAATAGTCTTATAATGAATGGACTTCAATTTTTAATAATACTAATGTCACTAAACAAGAATATAAGAGACAGAGAGACAATGATAGATTTTAATCTTGTATCATTATACATCATCATGTATGCATATCACATATGTATAGCCTTATTATTTTTATGTAAGAATTAACTTATATACAGAGGCATAATTAAGATAGAAAATACTGAACTTTGAGGAAGGACGGAAATTTTGCTTACAACTCTTTTAATTTTATGCAGTGTTGCAAGTATAATTATTTAACTACACAATTTTATATAATTCAACTTGCATTGTGTGCTATAAGCGTATAGTATACATGCTGAAAGAAATAAAAAAGTCATTGAAATAGTATCTAATAATGATGACACCAATTAGTTAAACGTATTATTTTTAATTTATGCATGGATTAATGCGATGAGGTTGTAGAAAAATGTTGTGGAAAAATGCGAATAGCCAGTACCACACACTACACTATCAAACTAAGTTTGAATCATATTCCATACGCAGGGGCTTATCTCTATAAATTTGCATTCATGAGTTGCATTCGATGCCATGCACTACACTCAATACATTAAAAATCTAAACATTATTATTGTGACATCATAATGATGGGGTGTTTTACTCTCTCGTTGCTTCTTCTTCTTCTTCTTCTTGTTGATACTCCATCTTCCACTTGTTCATCGGTGTTGCCACTATGCAACCACCATGACAACTCAAACCTGCTCCAATTCAAGAACTCATTTTCCATCAACCCTTCATTGTACAAAGACGGGTGGTGGAGTGAGGAGATGGGGATTTATTGTTCATCTTATCCCAAGACAGTATCCTGGAACAACAATACTGATTGTTGCGAGTGGGATGGTGTCACGTGCGACACCAAGTCAGGGCACGTGATTGGGCTTGACCTGAGTTGCAGCATGCTTGAAGGCGAGTTTCATCCCAACAGCACACTCTTCCATCTGACGCATCTTCAACAACTCAACCTTGCCTTCAATAACTTCTCCAACTCTCCAATATATCCTGGAATTGGTAATCTTGTGAGTCTCACCCATCTCAATCTATCCACTTCAGCATTGGCTGGTGATATTCCGTCCACAATCTCACACTTGTCTAAATTACTCTCACTTGATCTCTCGTATAATTATGAACTGACACTTGATGAATCCACATGGAGCAGACTCATTGGTAACACCACTAACATGGAAGAGCTGGTTCTAAATGTCATAGACATGTCTTCTATCAGAGAAACTTCATTGTCTTTGCTAATGAATTTCACATCCTCTTTGTTGTTCCTAAATCTTGCTTATACTGAATTGCATGGAAGATTTCCAACTGGCATACTTGGTTTACCTAATCTTGAAGAACTAAGTTTGTATGTCAATGAAGATCTGAAAGTTGAACTTCCAAAGTCTAATTGGAGCACTCCTCTAAGGTACTTGGATCTCTCTTACACAGTATTCTCAGGAGAAATACCTGATTCCATTTCCCATTTGAAGTCTCTTAACCAACTACGGCTACAGTTTTGCCGATTTGATGGGTTAATTCCTGTGTCTTTGTGGAACCTCACTCAACTAACACAGTTGGACCTTTCAGGAAATAGATTTCATGGTGAGATTCCATCTTTGCTTTCAAACCTCAAACATCTCACCTACTTAGATCTTAGTCATAATACATTCAGTGGTCACATCCCAGATGTGTTCGACAACTTCACTAAATTACATACCTTGCAACTTTCTTCTAACAGTCTAGGAGGCCAACTGCCATCATCATTATTTGATCTAACTCAACTTTCTTACTTAAGTCTGTCTTTTAATCAATTAATCGGCCCAATTCCAAGCAAAAATGCCACACTTTCAAAACTAGAAATACTAGATTTGGCTAATAACTTTATAAATGGGACAATTCCAGATTGGTGCTATTCTTTGTCTTCATTGAGAGATCTAGATCTTAGCATGAACCAACTCACAGGGCCAATTAGCAAATTCTCCACTTATTCATTGGAATATTTAGTTCTCTCTCATAACAAATTTCAAGGTGATTTTCCAAATTCGATCTTTGAATTTCTAAAAAATCTCACTCATTTGGATATGTCATCAAATGACTTGAGTGGTCTTGTGGACTTTTTTCATTTTTCAAAATTGAAAAATTTATATTTTCTTGATTTTTCTAACAATAAATTTCTTTCTGTTGATATTAATAGTAGAGTTGACTATGTCTTACCCAAACTTGACATTTTATATTTCTCTTCTTGTAGTGTTACTGTTTTTCCTCCATTCCTAGCTAAACTACAAAATCTAAGAAATTTAGATCTTTCTAACAATAAAATCCATGGAAAGATTCCCAATTGGTTTAGTGATAATCTCTTGCACACATGGAAGAGCATGAACTTTATTGACCTCAGTTTCAACCAGCTGCAAGGAGATCTTCCAATTCCAGCAAATGGCACCGATTACTTTGCAGTTTCAAACAACAACTTCACAGGAGGCATTCCTTCAACATTGTCCCTCAGTACACAACTCATCTTTTCTCACAATCACTTGTCTGGCACCATTCCTTCAATGTTTTGCAATGCAACCTTCCTCGATGCACTCATCTTGTCTCACAACCACTTGTCTGGCGTGATTCCACAATGCTTGGGAGCACTTCCTGATCTCACAATTTTGGATCTTCAAGTGAACAACCTTCATGGAAACATACCTACAAATTTTTCTCAAGACTACAACTTTCAAACAATAAAGTTAAACAACAACCAACTGGACGGTTCGTTACCAAGGTCTTTGTCTAACTGCATCATGTTGGAAGTTTTGGATCTTGCAGAAAATAACTTAGAGGATGTGTTTCCTAGTTGGCTAGAAGGTCTTCAGGAGTTACAAGTACTCAGTTTAAGAGCAAATAAGTTTCATGGTACCATCACTAGTTTCGGTGCCAAAGATCCATTTCCAAAGTTGAGAATATTTGATGTTTCCAACAACAAATTCAGCGGCCCTTTGCCAACCTCGTTCTTTGAGAATTTTCAAGGAATGAAGGATCTGAGTAATGGTACTCATCATCCTCGTGGTTTGTTATACATGCATAGCAGCTCCGGTGCTGCGTACAATGATTCTGTAGTGGTTATTATCAAAGGTCAGTCCACAGAGCTAGTGAGAATATTAACCACTTTTACAACTATAGACTTATCAAATAACATGTTTGAAGGAGAAATCCCACATGTCATTGGAGAATTAAGTTCTCTCAAAGGGCTTAATCTTTCTCACAATAAAATCAGTGGTACGATTCCACAAACTTTGGGAAATTTGACAAGTTTGGAATGGTTAGACTTCTCATGGAACCAATTAAAAGGTGAGATTCCTATGGCTTTGACCAATTTGAATTTTCTGGCTGTCTTGAACCTTTCTGAAAACCAGTTGAAGGGAATGATACCAACAGGAAAACAGTTCAATACATTTCAAAATGATTCCTATAGAGGAAACCCAATGCTTTGTGGATTCCCTTTGTCAAAGTCATGCGACAATGACAAAGAACAACCACCTTCAGTGTTTGCTGAGGCAAAAGAATCATTATTTGGGTGGAAGTCAGTTGCAGTGGGATATGGATGCGGAGTGGTATTTGGGATGTTCCTTGGAAGGTTGTTTATCAAAACTGCGAAGCCCTTATGGCTTGCCAGACTTCTTTGTGGTTATACTTAACAAAGCAAGCTCAGGAGAGGCCATGTAAACTGTAGGAGACTACTGTTGTTAGCTTCATGTGTTTTCCTTTTTTCTTTTAATATTTTTCTGTAATGATGTTAGTTTCTCTGTTTGTGGAATAAAATATGTAATTTCTATTAATTAATAGACCATGCATGGGTCATGTATTTTCTTTCATGTGTATATTATTCTTTATAAAATGGATCATGTATATTGTCAGCTTAATTTTTGTAACTCATTTTGTGTGGTTTTATTTAATATTATATTGAAATTTAAATCAATCTAATATAATCTAAGCACTTCAAAAAAATATTGGTCTACATCTTATCGCATTTGATAAAAGAATATTGTGAAATGAAATTGGGCTATGTTTAAAAAAGGGATGTACTTTGATTGAAGACACAATGAGATTATATATGACATTATAATATTCTTTCAGGGTTCTTTAGTTTCATGTTGCATTGACCAAGTTAATATCAATTATTGTACTGAAACTAGTACTTTTTGTAACAATGTGTTGTTAGCAACTTAGCATGCACTATCTAATGCAATATCCTTCAATGCATTGTTCTGTCTCACACAACTTGTCTGTCTGGTAACATTTCCTTCTCTGAATATTTTGAATCTGCAACTGATGAACAATCTATAAGCAATAATTAATTATAAGGCTACAGCTGATAAATAAAGAAGCAAAACAAGGTTAAGGTTGAGAGTTTCTGAGACAAATTAAAGCAGTGTGAGTAGGCACAGATAAATCTAGCATGTTGGGAGCATTTTGGAAAATTTTGGTTCACTCGTGAGATATAAAGAAATGATATTGTGCTACTTTTTTAGTCTTTAAACTTAAAAAGAAATGGAATTATTAAAATTTTAATAAAATTAAAGTTTCACTAGCATGAAGTCTTTTTGCCTTGCTCAAAAGGAAAAAGAAAGTAAACATATTTGGTCACTTAATACAATTACATTTTTATATTTTCTGACATCTATCAAAACTTATCATTATGCATAGTATTTTTTATTATATATAAAACATACCTAATAAATCTGGATACTATATGTATTCCATCTTTAATATTCACTTTTCAGTTTTCACTGTTATTACATGCAGTGACAATATTTTTTAGGGAAAGTATGAGGAGCCAATGGAATATTTATACAATGTGTACAATGGAGGTTTGGAGAATATTAGAGATATAATCATTAGTGTTACCCTTTTCCATCAACTGAAGTTTTTTTTGGGATGAGTGGTATCATGCGCTAGTACTCGGATGGTTATTCTAGATAGTATAAGGGATGTTCATTTTGTAACTCAATAACCCATCCTAACGGGATCCTATTTTTTAAGATATATGCTATTATAGCTATTGTTATAGTTACTACCATGATTATATAACTTTGATAATATTCAAACAGGTATTGTTAAAATCAAAATAATATCTTTAATATTTAAAAATACTTTTTAATTAAAAAAATATTACAAAAATATGAAAAATATAATTTTAACTTTAACAATACTATTTTAAATATTGTCAAACTTATATAACCATATTATAGAATTAATCTAACTATATTGTGTTGGGCGTATTTACTACCACATGTTTTTGAAAAAAATTATTGATTTTATTCGTCACAAAAAGAAAATTGTCTTTTTAGAAAACTATATATGCCTTTCAGGAGAAATAATTATTTTATTGTTTATGTCAAAAAAATTTCAGGAAAATAAGTTCGTTTTTTTTTTCCCGATGATTGAGGAAGACTAGGGACTTCTTCAATTCTCCGTATCACTCAAGTTTAATGACTTTTCTTCATTTGGAAATATTAAGAGCATCTCTATCTTAGCTTAATTTCATTTTGGATTTTATAAAATATCATAATAATATTTGTGAGATCTTATGTAATATATAATTATTTGAGGCTAATGTAAAATTTATTATTTTAATATTTAATTTTAATTCAATTTAAATTTTATATAATAAAACAAAAGTTAATATATTTTCTATCAAAATAAAATGTTTTTTTATACCTCATTTTTTATCAATTATTTTTAATACAAAATAAAGACTAAAACACTCAATTATAGTTACTCTTAGTTTCCATTCCATCATTCCAGCTTCCTTGAAAATGATTTATTTGATTAGTTCCATCATCAGTCTATTCGATGATATAGTCTTAACAATAATAAAATTTAAGTTAGAATTTATGATATTCATAGATATTAGATAAATGGTTGGATAAATGGTTAGGTATATGGTTTTAAAATTGAGTTTAACTCATAGCTCAATTCATTAAAGCCGAACCTTTTATTAAAACAAAAATTTTAAAAACTAATAAATGTTTTCGAACTGATTATTTAACGTAAATAATATTAACATAATCTATAATTTTATATAAATAAATTAAAACTTATACATATAAAACAGTAAAAAACTATAAATTAGA
>NC_029791.2:6248477-6252641 GCF_000816755.2 Arachis ipaensis | reverse complement strand
CTCTATCATAATTATATATATATAAACTATGTATGTGTATGTAAAATATTAGGAAATTATTATAAATCAACGCAGACTATGACACTAGTTAACATTTTATTCAACGCGGTTGTGGAATAAAAGTACTTGTCTAGAAAAATAGAAGCACTTTATAAATTTGCATTGTTAGCGCATAACATACACACAAATCCTTTCCTTCAGTCACCAAAAACAAAACACAAATCCTTTCCTTCAACTCAAACCTCATGAAATCTAAATTTTGCGATATGAAGTCGTTTGTGTTGCCATGTTTCACACTCTTGTTACTCTTCATTCATACTCCATCTTACACTTGCTCATCATCGGTGTTGCCATTGTGCAATCATGATGACACCTCAAACTTGCTCCAATTCAAGAACTCGTTTGTCGTCAACACTTCGTTATACAAAGACTCGTGGTTGGCGGAGCTTTATTGTTCGTCTTATCCCAAGACAGCATCATGGAAAAACGATACTGATTGTTGCGAGTGGGATGGTGTCACGTGCGACACCACGTCAGGGCACGTGATTGGCCTCGACCTCAGTTGCAGCATGCTTCAGGGTGAGAGTTGCAGCATGCTTCAAGGTGAGTTTCATCCGAACAGCACACTCTTCCATCTCACGCATCTTCAACAACTCAACCTTGCCTTCAATGACTTGTCTGATTCTTCAATATATCCCGGGATTGGTGATCTTGTGAGTCTCACCCATCTCAATCTATCCTCTTCAGCTTTGAGTGGTGTGATTCCGTCCACAATCTCTCACCTGTCTAAATTAGTCTCACTCGATCTGTCCACTAATATTTTCAGACAAAATATACTAAGACTTGATCCATCCACATGGAACAGACTCATTCTTAACGCCACAAACTTGAAAGAGCTTGTTCTAACTGATGTGAACATGTCTTCTGTTAGAGAGGACTCCCTGTCTTTGCTGATGAATTTGTCATCTTCTCTTGTCTCCTTGAGACTTGATTACACCGGGTTACAAGAGAATTTTCCAACTGCCGTACTTGGGTTACCTAATCTGCAAGAACTAATTTTGTCAGAGAATTCAATGCTCAGAGGTAAACTTCCAAAGTCCAACTGGAGTGCTCCTCTAAGGGTCTTGGATCTCTACTACACATCTTTCTCAGGAGAAATACCAGACTCCATAGGCCAGCTGAAGTCTCTTAATCAAATATGGCTTACCGAATGCGACTTTGATGGATTGGTTCCTCCTTCTCTGTGGAACCTCACTCAACTGACAACTTTGGCCTTTGCGGCAAATAACTTTCATGGTGAGATCCCATCTTTGCTTTCAAACCTCAAACATCTCATCAATTTAGATCTTCAAGAAAATAATTTCAGTGGCCACATCCCAGATGTATTCGCCGCCAACTTCACTAAATTAGAGTTCTTGGCACTTTCTTCAAACAATTTAGGAGGCCAACTGCCACCATCATTGTTTCAACTAACCCAAGTTTTTCATTTAGATTTGTCAGCTAATCATTTAGAAGGCCCAATTCCAAGTCAAACTACCAAACTCTCAAAACTAGTAGCTCTACATTTGGATAATAATTTGTTAAATGGAACAATCCCTCATTGGTGTTACTCGTTGCCCCTCTTGAAAGAGATCGGTCTTAGTAACAACAAGCTGGTAGGACCGATTAATGAATTTTCAACTCATTCCATCACACATTTGCTTTTCTCTAATAACAAACTCCAAGGTGGTTTTCCAAATTCAATATTTCGATATGAAAATCTTTTACAGTTAGATTTCTCATCAAATGATTTGATTGGTTTTGTAGACTTCCACCAATTTTCAAAGTTAAAATCTTTAGCTGTGTTTGATATATCTCACAATAATTTTCTCTCTTTTAATTATGATAATAGTAGTATTGACTATTTCTTACCTAACCTAGCTTATTTATATTTATCTTCTTGTAACATTACAAAATTTCCTAGATTCTTAGAAAGAATTCAATATCTAAAAGCACTAGACCTTTCTAATAACCAAATTGAAGGGGTGATTCCCAAATGGTTTAATGAGTTGTTATACCAATGGAACATAAGCTTCATTGATCTTAGTTTCAACAAGTTGCAAGGAGATCTTCCAAATCCACCAGATGGCATCAATTACTTTTCAGCTTCAAACAACAACTTCACTGGCGGAATTTCTCCAACAATTTGCAATGGAAGGTCCCTCAATTTGCTAATCCTGTCCCACAACAATTTGAGTGGCGATATTCCCCAATGTTTGGGAACCTTTCCTTCACTCCAGGTTTTGGATTTGCAAATCAACCATTTTTATGGAAGCATACCTGGAAACTTCTCCAAGAAGAATGCTTTTAAGACTATAAAGTTGAATGGCAACCAATTAGAGGGACCAATACCACAATCGTTGGCTCATTGCACAAATCTGGAAGTTCTAGACCTGAGTGACAATAACATACAAGATGTATTTCCCAGTAGGCTAGAAGCTCTTCAGGAATTACAGGTACTCAGTTTACGAAATAACAAATTTCATGGTACCATCACTTGTTTGAGTAGGAAGCACCCATTTCCAAAGTTGAGAATTTTTGATGTGTCTAATAACAAGTTTAGTGGGTCTTTGCCAATGCAATACTTTCAAGAGTTTCATGGAATGATGACTCTGAAATAATACTCAAGCTGATGGTTTATATATGAGCACCCATGTTAATACGACCGATGTACCATATAATGATTCTGTGGTGATCACCATGAAAGGTCAAGTGATAGAAATGTCAAGGATATTAACTATTTTCACAACCATAGACTTGTCAAATAACATGTTAGAAGGAGGAATCCCACATGTCATTGGAGAATTAAGTTCTCTCAAAGGACTTAACCTTTCTCACAATAAAATCAGTGGTATGATTCCACAAACTCTGGGAAATTTGACAAGTTTGGAATGGTTAGACCTCTCGTGGAACCAATTGAAAGGTGAGATTCCTATGGCTTTGACAAATTTAAATTTCCTATCTGTCTTGAACCTTTCCGAAAACCAGTTGAAGGGAATGATACCAACAGGAGAACAGTTCAATACATTCCAAAATGATTCCTACAGAGGAAACCCAATGCTTTGTGGATTCCCTTTGTCAAAATCATGCAGCAATGATGAAGAACAACCACCTTCAGTGTTTCCTGAGGCAAAAGAATCATTATTTGGGTGGAAATCAGTTGCAGTGGGATATGGATGCGGAGTGGTATTTGGGATATTTCTTGGAAGGTTGTTTATAAAGACTGCTAAACCCCTGTGGCTTGCCAGACTTCTTTGTGGATATAATTGACAAAACAAGCGCAGGAGAGGCCATGCAGATTGTAAGAGACTGTGTTAGAATGAATAGATTATAGATGAGTCATCTATTATTTCAACTACTTGTGAATTAAAGATCAATAAGAAAACCTAACTATTGATCTGTTGCTTTTGTTTTAAATCAAAATAATTTATCATGAGAGTGTTTACGATTAGGGTCATTTTATGTAAATGGTACAAAAAATAACGCGGTGTCCTTTTCTAGACAAATGCGATAAGAATTCATATTTGACATCAAATCTAAAAAATTAATTAAATATGTAAAATATGAAATAATAAAATCACATGAATTAATATAAATTTTTAAAGAGAGAATTTTACTCCCCTCTCCTGCGAGATGCTAAAATGACACTCTCCTTCCCTCTATTTATAAAATGTACATTCCTCTCGCTTATAACTTTTAAAAAATTTTATTTTTAATTCATTTTAAATTTTTTGTGTTAACTAATGTTAATTTTATCCATTTTTAAAAAAAAAATAAATTATTTTTTATGAAAATATCCTTTAGTAAAAATTTTATTTTTTGTCATTAAAATTTGCTTACAAAAATNATTAAAATTTAATTATGTTGATTATAAGACTACAAATTTACGTAAAATAGAGATAATTAATTAAGACTAATTTTGCTCATACAAAATTACGGATCTTTGAACTTTCTTTGCTCGCATATTATATTATGTTTCATGTGAAAATTTTTAATATAAAGCATCATATTCTCAACTGTTATTGTTGACTAATTTTATGCTTTTATTTAATATATTTTGAATTTTAAATCAATCTAAAATAATCAAAGCACTTTTAAAAAAGATGTTCATCTATATTTATATTT
>NC_029791.2:6246106-6248449 GCF_000816755.2 Arachis ipaensis | reverse complement strand
ATCATTTTTTAATTAGTTATTAGGTTAGTCATGATTAGACTATTTTATAATTAAATTAATTTTTAAAATAGATAATTATGTAATTTTTTAAAGTATTTTTTAAAGTATTATTAATTTATCTCTATAATGGCTTTTGGCTTTTGGTTTTTGGCTTTTCACTCCTCTCCTATTCTTTCGTTCTCGTCATGCCTTCTAAAGAGCAGCACCTCATTGATTGTAATTAAATTATAAGTTAACTAAATAATTAAAAAAATTGATAAGTAGTGAAGAGAAAAAATCAATTTCTAATCTTTTAATAAGAAAAAATTGATAAATAGAGAAGAGAAAAAATTTAGCTAAGGGTGATAGCAACGACGGACGAAGACGCGATGACACAGAACAAGAGAGCATGACACAGTGTTGGAGACGCACCGGAACTGTGGAGTTTGGCCGTTTGAGACTTTAGGAGAGGCCGACTGGGGAGAAAGAGTTACTGACATTGAGAGAGAACGAGAAAGAAGAATTTAGGATTAGGGCCACCGTTAAAGTGATTTGAAAAATTAAAAAAAAAATCAATTTCTAATATTTTAATAAATTATATATTTATCTCTTTTAAAAATTTAATTACAATATAATTTAACTATGGTTAAAATAGTAACTTAAATTAAAAATAGTCAATGAGTAATATTCAAATGGCATAGTCTCCTCATACTCAATTAAGAGGTTGCGGGTTCGAGTCTCCTATCTTTGGTTAAAAAAAAATAAAATAAAATAAAAAATAAAAAAATTTAAATTAAAAATAAATATCTAAAAAAAAGTTACCTTGTGGATAGAATTGTCATTTGAGATTATCTCATGTGTTGTTGGATTTTAGACAAAAATATTATTGGGTCATTATACAAAATAAAATCAAAACTCCTCAAATATAAGGTCCAATAATTTTTTTGGTTAGATTGTAAAATCAAGTTTATTTCTTTAATAATTTGTTCCTTAATTTATTTGTATTTCTCTAAAAAAAATAACCGTAAAAAACATTATGATACCCTAAAAATTTTATTAAGAGAACAAAATTAGTATTTTTTTTTACGAGATATATTTATAAGCTTTATTTTTTATATTTGTTTAAAAAATTGTTGGATTGTGGGAGTGTTCGTTTTTTTTTTAAAATTATACAAAAAAATAATAATGAATTAATATAAATATATTAACATTTGTAAAATACATGTTATAAACAAGACTAAAATTCAAACTAAACAATCACAAATTTTTTTTTTTAAATCTAGGTTCAAATAATGAAATCTCTTTTTCTTTGTAAATTAATTATTCAATAAATTTTTGTGATTTGATTGCATAATTGATTCTGTATAAAATTTACAGTAAATTTTTTTTAATGAAATTAACCATTCCATACAAGACTAAAACTTCACTAAATAAAGGGTTATGCTATATGTACATTAAAATTAGTCACTAAATATTATGTACATATTTTTAAGTTTTTGAAATCTTAATAACTCACTACTTCTAACTTATAATTACAGTATAAGATTTTGTGTAGTAAGATATTACAGAATTTTTATTAAAATTTGAATTTTCACCTTCCAATAATCAAATAGAATATGAAACCATACTTGCTGACTTGAGGCTAACCAAAAAAATCGAGACCACAAAGTTAGTCGTTTTTAGTGACTCTCAAGTAATAACCTCTCAAGTTAATGGAACTTATCAAGTTAAGGACTCCAATATGAAGAAGTACTTAAAAAAAACACTGGAACACTTAGCTCAATTTTAGGAAGCAGAGGTCCGACATATAACTCGGGAATCCAATACCCGAACCGATGTCCATTTGAAATTGGCTAGCACTAAACCAAGGGACAACAACAGGAGCTTGATCCAGGAAACTCTCTACACACTATCAATGGTCAAGGAGGTCGATAAGTCAAACACATTAACTATCTCCAATCTAAACTAAACTTGGGTTGGATGAACCCTTTTATTGAATATCTTAAATTCGATATCATCCTTAAAGAAGAAAGTGAAGCAAGAAAACTCATAAGTAGGGAGACACAAAATTACACATTGGTCCACAACGTTCTCTATAGAAGAGGGATATCTATACATTTACTAAAGTGTGTCCCCACCAGTGACGGACCCAGAAAATTTTAGGAGTGTGGACAAAAATATATACACTAAAATAAATTTTGTTGAACATTATTAATTATATAAAGATATAAAAATTAAAAAAAGTTAATGAACACTTTAATTTTTATAAAAAATATTTTTTTTATTTCTAAAACTTGAATTTAAAACATTTTAATTAAATTATAGAAAACTTGTTATCATAATTAATTTTTTATACACATTTAA
>NC_029791.2:6240585-6245972 GCF_000816755.2 Arachis ipaensis | reverse complement strand
AACAAAAGATAGAAAATAAGTAATAAAGATGAATAAATTGAGAATAAAATAAAATATATAAAGTCATGAAGAGAAATATTAGATTAATACCTAAACTATAATTGTTTGAATTAAAATTTCTTATTAAAAATATTAAAAAGAAAAACAATAAAATTGGAAGATACATAGAGTCATAGAAAGTTAAATAAAAAAAATATGGAGAATTTGAAATTTACCTTTTGATGAACAGAAGATGTCTACTAGACAAGGAATAGAAAAAAATGTTAAAAATATAAAAATAAAAAAAGAGTTTAAGAGAATAAAAAAGTAACGGTACAAAAAAAAATTAATTAGGTTAAATAATAGTAAAAATAATAGAAAATAAAAAGGTTAATTTTAAACTTTAACCAATTGAGTGTAATTTATTTGTAGTGTGATCATTTAAAATTTAAAGTAGAGATACATTATTATATATAACTATTTTAGAAAAAAATGAAAAAGCAGTGGGGGCAAGTGCCCCCTCATTGCCCTTACTGGATCCGTGCCTGGCCCCGACATCCAAGACTAATGAAAGTCTAGAGGTAGTCCATAGCGGCATATGTGAAAATCATTTAGGAACTCGGTCACTAGCCAAGAAATTGATTCGAGCTGGTTTCTATTGGCCGACTTTGCAAAGGGAAGCAGACGACTTTGTCAAGAAATGTCCGCATTGCTAAAAGCATGCTAACTACCATGTAGCACCTTCGGAAGAACTCATCAGCATCACCTCACCTTGGCCATTTGTAAAATTGGACCCAAGTCTCCTCGATCCATTCCCATAAGATCCTGGGCAGGTGAAGTACCTCATAGTGGGGATTGATTATTTCACTAAATGGATTGAGGCAGAACCTCTGGCAATCATTACAACTCAAAGAAATCAAAAGTTCCTCTACAAGAACATAGTCACTCGGTTTGGGGTTTCACACTCTATTACCACGGACAATGAAACCCAATTTACCGAATCAATATTCAGAAGTTTGGTGGCAAGCCTCAAGATTAAGCACCAGTTCATGTCGGTAGAGCACCCTAGAGTCAATGGACAAGTTGAAGCTGCAAATAAAGTCATACTAGCCAGGCTGAAGCACCGACTACAAGACGCAAAGGGAGCATGGGCCAATGAGCTCCCTCAAGTCTTATGGACATATCGGATAATCCCCCCTCCTACTCAACAGCTGGAGAATCTTCTTTTCGACTTCTTATGGCATAGAAGCCATGATTCCTATAAAAGTCAATGAAAAATCTCCAAGGGTTAGATTCTATAACGAAGTAGGAAACATCTGTGCTAAAAAAAAGAACTTGATCTCCTTCCAGAAGTTCGAGAACAAGTTCGGATAAGAGAGGAAGCACTAAAGCAAAGGGTATCCATAAGATACAAAAAGAAAGTCGTAAAAAAATAACTTTACCACAAAAGACCTCATACTAATCCGGAATGACATCAAAGCACCAAGGTCAGGTGAAGGGAAGCTGGCTACAAACTGGAAAGGACCTTACAAGATCCTTGAAGTCTTGGGAAAGGATTACTTTAAAGTGTTTGACTTGCAAGAAAATGAACTTCTAAGGTCGTGGCATGCATGCAACTTAAAGAAGTTCTACAACTAGAAGGCGTACTTTACTCCCTAGTATACTCTTTTTCCTGACCTTATGATTTTTTTTTTTCGAGAAGGATTTTTCTAAGGAGGTTTTAACAAGGCACCATATTAAGAGATAGGAGTTAGATTTCCAAAAAAAACTTAGTATCCAAAGCACTTGTAAATTATTTCAATATTCTTTAATGATAACTTATTTCTTATTCCATTGTTTAATCTACGACACGCACTAACTTAAACTCGAAAAAATACGAAAATCATTGTCCAACCTAGATAGTCGATAAAATGAAGCGACGAGGTTTAAATTAATGTAAAGAAGTTACATATGTAGATCGTGGTCACAACTCGAAAAATCACTTATCAAAAGTCGGTAAAAGAGATAGTCCCAAAACAAATTACAAAAGTAACTTAATAAAACTGATTACTTGTAATCAGCGCATATTTACCTACCCTACTAAGGAAAATACATAAACCCGATCTTACGAAAGAAAGGTTAGAGAGAATGTCCGACCTACTTTGACCGACATCTTTAACGACTTAACGGAATTAGCGTCAAAATTTATCAAGTGACTTAACAAAAATTTTTTAAGTCACAAAAAACTAAATAGCTATGCCAACTAAAGGCAATCCAGGAAAGAATGATTAAGAAAACATTCATTCATAAAACCACCACATATCAAAATAGTGGGGAAAAGTTTTTAAAGTAGCAAAATAAAAGATTGTTTAAACTACAGCTATTACAAATCAATTGTTCATAAAGATCCATAAGCCGGCCATCCAATATATTGAAATTGAAATTAAGAAGGAGAGATCTACTCACTGGAAGTCATGTTGGAAGTGTTTTTGGGTTGCACGGAGGAATCGG
Source organism: Arachis ipaensis (assembly GCF_000816755.2). Lineage (NCBI taxonomy): Eukaryota > Viridiplantae > Streptophyta > Magnoliopsida > Fabales > Fabaceae > Arachis > Arachis ipaensis. The sequence goes on along the minus strand of NC_029791.2, from coordinate 6,243,503 downwards.
GAGAGTTTCAGGCTAAGAAGGAATAGGCTTGTCCTCCATTTGAGTCGGGAAGCTCTGAAAGGCTCCTTCAATTTGGACCTCTGAAGCCTTTAGATTGGATATGGGAGTGTCTTCCTCATCTTTGGGAGCAAGGACAATCTTCCCATCAACCACGACCATGTCTGGATTAATGAAGGAGAGGTCTACCTCGGGAGCTATAACTCGGAGTTGCTCTTTTAAATTCTCCACTAACTTATCCATCCCATGATCTATAGTCTCCTCTAAATTCGTATATTTTTTCCTAGTCTTGGTACCCTCATCCACCAAATCCAGCTTCTCTTTGAAGACTCTGGTATAGCTCTCTTCAGCCTTCTTTTGGCACAGGCAGCTTCGGATTGCTTCACCCTCTCCCGAGCCTTGGTAAGGTTGGATGTAAGGACCTTCTTCTCCTTCTCCAACTCCAACTTAGCCTCCCGCAAAGATGCTACCTCAGCCTTCAAATTGAACAAAGATCACTGAGTAGCATCCAGGAGAGTCTCTTCAAGCTGCTTCAGCAAAGCAGAGCACACTCTCGTCGTTCTTATCCCACCCCGAGCTAAGACTTGAAGATGGTGTTTTACGAAAATATTATTTGTACTTATAAAACTATTTGAAAAGATGTGTTTCTCACAAAATGCCACCGTATCAAAGCCTTGTTCGTAGATATCCCCTGAGTCAGAAGTCTTACGTTTTTTAAGTTTCGGCTCGAGAATAGGAGGCGAGAGGGGAACTGTTTGATTACCAGAACTAGAAGGGGGTAGGAGAAAGGTCGCCCATTTTACCGACCTCTTTTAGTTGTATATTTCGAGCAATAACGTTCTTCTTGACCGTATGAATAGTTTTCATGGCAGCCGACTTCCCAGCCTTTTTTTCTGCACGACATTAAAGTCGGATCATATTAGCCAACAAAACAATCAATAAAATTATCTACAAAATGGAAAGAAATGCTACCTAGCTCGGATTGGGTTTGGCTTAAATTTTCTAAATATTTCTTGGTGTCCAGATTAGGAGCTCGACCTTAACACTCCTGGAATAAGGCGACTACACACTCTTCAACCTCATCTAAGTTATCCAAGCTATATTTAGCAATAACTACAATGTTCTCCTCCCAATACAAGCTAAAAAAGGACTCATCTCTCTCATCCAGAAAGAAAGGCCGAACACCCTCAATAGATCAAATTTTAAAGAAGTTATTTTAGAAGTCGTAAAAAGAATCATCGAAAATGACAAAGACTTTCCTCCCTTGAACAGCTCGGAAGGGAACCCAACCTTGCTTCTTAGAGATAAAAGGTTTGGTAAGTACAAAAAGATAAAAGAAAACTTTAAGAGAATGAGGGACGTCGAGTTCACGATAGAGGAGTTGATAACTTTTCAGAAAACCCCAATAGTTTGGGCGAAGTTGGGAAGGGGCAACTTTACAGAGTCTAAGGACCTCAAATTCAAAGTCGGTAAAAGGAAGGATAACTCCAAACCTCATGAAAAAGCACTCATACATGTATATAAAATGGCACTCTAACTTGTCAAGTCGGAAAAAACAAACCCTCTCTTCAGGATCAGTAACTACAGTTTTATATTTTCTCTCATCCTCCCGACTTATATACAACCTATGATGCCTACGAAAGGTTTCGGCGTACTCGTTATCAATAATAGGAACAACAGAAAGAACAGAAATATCTACCCAGGTCAGATCGGATGAGACTTTAGATGACATGTTGAGAATTACTGAACGAGACATAAAATATATACCTGCAATATAACAAACAAAAAATCATCACTACAAGTCGGCAAGCCATGCAAAACAACATAAACATTTAGACAAAATCGCAAAAGGTCGGGTCGTCTTCAATAAACACAAAAAAATTTTAAAGTTCTTACAACCTCTCGTATGCAAAACAAACATACCACGTTATCAAATATGAAAATGGCACCATATTCAATAGATAAAATGAGGGAAGAAGAAGAAACAAAAAAAGAGGAAAGAGAAAGAATTTGGGTATTTATAACGCAGTAGGAGCAAAAAAGTAATTTCATATCCCTCGTTTATGACGTATACGGTTACCTCGAAGACTACGAAAAGATGTGACGCTTCAAAATTTTTACAAAAAGTACGTCGCGTCGAGTACACGACTTGATAACCAAAAGACGGTGTACCCGACGTGATGTACTAAGTGCACAAGGAAACGACATGATCTATGAATGCTTGAGTTCGACCTTATAAAAGTTCAGACTCAAGTAAGGGCACTGTTCATACCCTGGCCCAGAAATTATAGTCAGACCCAAAATGAATGAAACCTAATTAAAAGATTTGACCTCATCTACTACACCTACCCGACCTCATAGAGATCGGATGCAGTGACAACAGTACAATTCTACTTATCTAAATAAGTAACTAACTCCTAAAATATCTCTTATTTATCTAGAAGGGAGATCTCAACAACTTCATTCCCTGGTAAAAGGGAACGGTTATCCACCATCAAAGGTAGAACTATATTAAAATGTGGTTTATCTACTCTACTATAAATACACTGACACCTTTAGGTATATTCAGAATTCAATCTACTAAAAAACATGCCTAAAACCCTTGCTAACTTAAGTATTGGAGTCTCTTTCAGATACCACCCCCATCTCCTCACGAAAAACTCGGACGGTGGCACCTCGACACCGACAGAAGTCGGACACTGCTCCAAAAGGAGTTTGAACCTCACGTTCACGCTCAAAAGCAACTAGTTTCAGGTGATTCTCGAAACACACTTATGACACTAAACAAACAATATTTGAAAATTTTAAGATGTTTAAATTTTAGAAGTTTTAAATATTTTTTTTTTGTAATTTTGAATGTTTTGTTTTATTAGATTTTAGATTTTTTTTAAGGATTTTAAAATTTTTTTTATTAGATTTTG
>NC_029791.2:6240025-6240318 GCF_000816755.2 Arachis ipaensis | reverse complement strand
ATATATTATATATTTATATTTATATTACAATATGTTATCATTAACTAGCAATATCAATATCTTTATTCTTATACATCTCCACCATATTAACTGATACTAGTTGGCTTCACTACTGATGCTTTTCCTCCTGGAGGTCCAACTGGTGGCGTATCTAGCAAGCTGGGTGTCGATGGCGACGGTAACGGCAAGGAGGGTGATAACGGCAATGGGGGGAATGTGAGTGGAGGGAAGAATTGGAGTGGGGGGAATTGGCCGAGTGGAGGGAGTTGGAGTGGGGGGAATTGGCCGAGTGG
>NC_029791.2:6228259-6239968 GCF_000816755.2 Arachis ipaensis | reverse complement strand
AGGTGTTAGTGCCTGACATTTGAATCATGAAAAATTGTTAAATCATGTGTGTTATCATATTAGTTAAAAGTTAAAACATATGAAAATTACATGTAACTTTTTTATTTAACACATGAAAAAATCGTAACTCAATTGAGGAAGTCCATTAGCACTTTTATAATTTTTTTTAATAATTGAATGTTTAAAAAAAAGCGGGTAGAAATTAATTAAAAAGGATAAACGGATAAACTTATAATAACCTGATAACTTTGATTCCGAAGATGTTTTGCCGGAAAAATTTCTAGCAGAGATAAGAACAACTCCAACAAAGAAGGTTAGGACGAGCAAGCCATTTTTGAAATTCATTTTTCACAAGAAAATTAAAACGATAGTATAGTGCTTGAATTTTTATGATATTGATATTGAAAACTTGATAATAGGGCACTTTATATAGGAGGTAAAGTGTTTCACTTAGTGATTAGGTTGATAAGAGTTAATTTATTTGTTATTTTTTTTCCTTATATTTAATCGTGGTCATTGTTTAATTTCTTTATTAATTTTTAGTAAAAAACCCATTCATAATTAATCATAATAAAATGCATTGGAGTGAGAATTCAATATTTTCAATATGAATTTAATCGTGATGAAAATTGTACTAATAAATATTAATGATTGCTACCAAAATATTTTATATATCTACCACAATAAATTCATTAAATTGTGGACAAAAGAACTGTATTTTAAATTTATAATGCATAATATGCATGTCAAATTGGAACCAAACACTAAAATTTGAAAAGCATACTATATATTTCTTTTTTTTTAATTTCTTCCTNTTTTTAAAACAAGTCCAAAATTTGCCAAATCTATTTTATTTAAAGGGCCTGTCATTTTATTCCATTTCTCACTTACCTATCATTTAGAACCAGCACCTGCAAAATAGACCTAATATATATATGAAAATTTTATGATGGTTAACCCAAAAATTAACATATTATGCTTTTAACAGGTGGAGATGCCATTTATAGTTCTAGCGTGATGAGGACAAGAATTGTTTTTATTGTGAGATAAATTATGAAAATTTTATGATGGTTATACCAAAAATTAACATATTATGCTTTTAACAGGTGGCGTATCATAAAACTGCCACGTATTTGAGTTTGGGTTGTCTTTGAGACGCCATTTATAGTTCTAGCGTGATGCGGACAAGAAATAAAAAAAAAATAAATATAAAATATATAAATAATATTAATATTAATATTTTTTAATATTAGTATTTTAATAGAACTGAGATAGAATATATGTATTTCAATATATGAAGTGAAAGAGAGAAGTATTTTATGCAGGAGTGATTTTTTATTTTATGTGTTATATTTTATCAGGCTATGAAATTTTATTTATATATGTATGAGTTTATTATTTTCAAATTTTATTAAAAGTTGGTCTTCTGTGAGAATTTTAAGTCTTTCTTAAAAATTTTAACCGCCTATATTATTAATGGGCATCTACTTTATATATCCTTATCACAACACTCCCTCTTGGATGACTATTTAGGAATATATCTCGTTAAAACCTTATTAAAGAAAAATTCAATGAAAAAAATTTTTAATAAAGAAAAAAGAGTATAAAATCTTTTGTGATGATGATTGTCTCGTTAAAAACCTTGTTAGAAAAAACCCAATAGGAATAAAAACCTAACAAACGGAAAAAGAGTATAGTCTTCCCCTCTTGTCGATATTATTTAATATCTCAAAATCGGCGCATTCCAATCTGATGTACCAATATTTTAAAGGAGGATTTTGGCAGTGACTTTGTAAATAAATTTGCCAGATTATCGCTTGAGCGCATCTGTTGGACATCAATTGTTCTTTGATTTTAAAGGTCATGTGCGAAGAAGAATTTGGGAGAAATATACTTTGTTCTATCACCTTTGATGTATCCACACTTAAATTGAGCAGGGCATGCTATATTATTTTCAAATAGAATAGTTGGAGCTATTTTATGATCAATCAGTCTACATGATGACAGTATATATTGGATCAAACTTGTGAGCCAAAAACATTCGCGACTTGCTTTATGTATCACTAGTATTTCAACATGACTAGAAGATGTTACTATTATCGTCTGTTTCGTGGACCTACATGATATAACTGTATCACCATATGTGAATAGATATCCTATTTGAGATCTTTTGTGGATCAAACAAGTATCCAGTATCTGTATAGCCAACTAATTATGACTTAGATTCATATGGATAAAACAAACCCATATCAACTGTTTCATGAAGATATCAAAAATTTTGTTTATTTCCATTCTAATGTCTTCTGATTGGAGAGGAACTATGCTTTACTAGTAAATTCACCACAAATTATATGTCAGGTCGTGTATTATTATCAAGATATATTAGTGCTCCAATAGCACTAAGATATGGTACTTTAGGACTCAGAATATCTTCATTTTTTTATTTAGGATGGAATTGATCCTTTTCCACATCTAGGAACCTTATGATCATTGGGGTACTTAATGGATGTGACTTATCCATATAAAATCTATTCAAGATCTTTCCTGTGTATGTTGTTTGATGAATAAAGATCCCATTTTTTGTATACTCGATCTGTAGGCTGAGACAAAATTTAGTTTTTCCAAAATCTTTCATCTCAAACTTTTATTTTAGAGCTTTTATAGTTGTTAGAATCTCTTCAAGAGTTTTAGTGATATTTAAATCATCAACATATACATCAATTATAATGAATCCAGATGCATATTTCTTTATGAAAATACATGGATAGATATCATCATTCTTAAATTCGTTTTTAGCCAGATACTCAGTAAGACGATTATACCACATTCGCCCAAATTGCTTTAGACCATATAAAGATCTTTGCAATTTTACTGAATATAACCCCTCCGAATATTCATGGGATGATTTAGAAGATATCTTTAGTCTTTCAGGGACTTTCAAATAGATATCACGATCTAATGATCCATATAAATAGGTTGTTACTACATCCATTAGATGCACATATAGTTTATAGTATGCGGATAAACTGACAAATAACGCAATATTATTGCATTTACTATAGGAGAATATGTTTCTTCATAATCTATACCGGGCTTTTGTGAAAATCTTGCACCACAAGCCGAGTTTTGTAGCGTACAACTTCATTTTTTTCATTTCGTTTTCTAACAAATACTCATCTGTATCCAATAAATTTTACATTTTATGGTGTACGGACTACAGGTCCAAAAACTTCACGTTTTGTAAGTGAGTCTAACTCAGCCTTCATAGCTTCTTCCTATTTCGGCCAATCATTCCTTTGTCGACATTCTTCCTTGGCTCAAGATCCTTACTTTCATGCATGATATGTAATGTCATATTATATACAAAATATTTCATTGACAATTGTTTTATTTCAGTTCTATTTTTCTCCTATAAAGACATAATTTATCAAGATCTCATCATTTTTATAATTTTCAGTATTTTCAGGTACCTGAATGTCTTTTAGTGTCAAAACTATATCAGAATTTTGGACAACTATAAGTGTCTTTACTATATCTCTATCATTTTTAACAGAAATAGTATTTACCTCTTTTTTTTTCAAGAATTTTTGTCTTTGGAACCGACAGGCCTACCACGCTTCTAACATGAATTTGTTTCGGTGTTCATTTGTCCAACTGCGATATCAATTTGAATCGGGGCATTTTCAGCTGGTATGTAGGAATTAGTAATTATTTTTGTATTGGAAAATCTATCAGGCAACTCATTTGCTATTCTTTGCAAATATATAATCTTTTGAACTTCTAGTTCACATTGCCCTGATCGAGGATCTAAATGCATCAAGGATGATGCATTCTAATTAAGTTCTTTTTCAAGAAGCTTATTCTCTCTCCCTAATGTTAGAAATTTTGATTCATCAAAATGACAATTTGCAAATCGAGCTTTAAACACATCTTCTGTTTGTATATCAAGATATTTCACTATATAGGAAGAATCATATCCCACATAAATTTTCAATTTTTTTTGGGATCCCATTTTGGTGCGAGAAGATGGAGGCATATATCACACACCCAAATATTTTCAAATGAAAAATATTTGACTGCTGGCCAAAAGCTAATTACAGAGAAAAAATTGATGGTAACTTATTGGTTTCAAAATAATAAATGCTCTAGCATATAAAATTGTATGTCCTCAAACAGAGGTTGGGAGATTTATTCTCATAAATAAGGATCTAGCAATTAATTCAGGTGTTTAATAAGTGATTATGCTAATTTATTTTGTATGTGAACATGAGCTACTGGATGTTTAACACTTATTCCGTTAGCCATACAATAAGCATCAAAAGTTTGGTAAGTGAATTCACCAGCATTATCAAGATGAATTACTTTGATTGAATTTTCTGAAAATTGTGTTTTTAATCGAATAATTTAAGCAAGTAATCTCGCAAACGCCAGGTTGAGAGAAGACAATAAGCACACATGTGACCATCTCAAAGATGCGTCTATTAGGATCATAAAATATCTAAAAGATCCACATGGTGGATGAATAGGTTTACTTATTCTTTAGTGAATGTCCATGGAAGTTTTCAATAATTCTCTGCATCATTGTTGTTTTAGGATGACCCAATCGATCATGCCAAATTATAAATTCATTTGGGTTAGTAAAGTTCTGGTTTACAATGACATGTGATTCAATTGTAGTAATTTTAGTATAATATAATCCAGATAAAAGTGTGGGTAACTTTTTTAATATAACATTTTTATTTGAATCATGAGTTGTAATATATAAGTACTCATGATTTTTCTCATTCAATGTTTCAATATGATATCCATTTCGGCGAATATCTTTAAAACTCAACAAGTTCCTTAAAGACTTGGTAGATAATAGTGCATTCTTTATTATAAATTTTGTTCCTCCGAAAAATAAGATTATAGCTCTTCCGGAGCCTTCTATCACATTGTCTGAGTCAATAATGGTATTAACGTATTCTTCTTTTGGTATAAGATGAGTAAAATATATAATACTTTTGAGAATGATATGCGAACTTGTACTATCCGCAAGACAAACATCTTCATTATATATCTTTGTCATTTTTTAAAGACAAATAATAATAATAATAAAATAAATAGCAGTATATACGTAGTAAAACTGTATTTTTTCACATTATTTATTTATATAAATGCTTAACGAACCTAAATATTAAATTTTTTTATCATTGATCAAATGGCTAATATTTCCTTCAGAATCCTCAAAGAAATAAGATATTTCATAATGAGCGGTGTAATTTTTTGCAACATTTTTTAAAACAAAATTTGTCTTCTTTCTTTTGTCATTTTTTAAAAAAAATACTTGATAAAGATCAATTAAGTATCTTGCAGTATGACAAATACGTAATCAATAACTCTTTCCATCGCGATAAATTAATTTTAGATATTTTTCAATTAAAAGAGGTTGTGAAAATTTCTATCTTGGCTCGTCACACTACACCTATGAAACACGGACACATTTCGGACACGACACTCATCGATACTCGTCCGACACGCGTGTCTGCTGTGTCCAACCGTGTCTTAATAAAAAATAAAAAATTCTTCTCTTGACATATTTGGACACACCTAAATACCATCACGTGTCAGCGTGTCCAAGCTTATTCTTAATATATATTCTTGAAATAAATTTAGATATAGTATATATTATTATTTATTAAAACAAAAAATATTTTAAATACTTGATATGCAAAAAACACTGCCCAGCCATAAGCTAGATTTCCCTAATTTGATCTATTTCCCTTCCCATGTTTCTCTCCGATCTCTCAAGAAAGCATCATGGAAGAACGATGCAGATTGTTGTGATATTCACTCATCTCAATCTATAATAATTTAGAAGGTCCAATTCCAAGTCAAGTCACTAAACTCTCAAAATTAAAATTTCCGTATTTCAATAATAATTTATTTAATGAAACAATTCCATATTGGTGTTATTCTTTGCTTTCGTTGATAACAATGGATCTTAGTGACAACAAGCTTGTAGGACCAATAGGTGTGAATTCTCTACTTATTCTATGTAATAACAAACTCCAAGGTAGATTTCCAAACTCACTATTTGAATTTGAAAATCTTACTGGTTTATATTTATCATCAACTCACTTGAGTGATCAGCTAAGTTCGACCAATTTTCAAAGTTAAAATCTTTAACTAGACTTGATATATCTCACAATATTTTTCTCTCTATTAATTTTAATAACAATAGTGTTGACTATTTCTCATTTAGCCTGACTTCTTTATATTATCTTCTTGTAAGATTACAAAATTTCCAAGATTCCTAGCAACACTTCAAAACCTAGAAGAACTAGATCTTTCTTACAACAAAATTAATGGGATGATTCCCAAATGGTTTAATGATAATCTCTTGCACACATGGAAGGGCATAAATTATATAGGTTTTAGTTTCAACCAATTACAAGGAGATCCTCCAATTCCACCAGATGGCATTCAAATATTTTCAGTCTCCAACAACAACTTCATTGGACACATTTCTCCGACATTTTGCAATGCAGCCTTACTCAATGCACTCATCTTGTCTCACAACCACTTGTCTAGGGTGATTTCACAATGTCTGAGAATATTTCATTTTCTTATTATTTTGGATCTACAAGTGAACAACTTTTATAGAAGCATACTTATAAATTTTTCTCAGGGCAATGAGTTTCAAACTATAAAGTTAAACGACAACCAACTTGAGGGTCCATTACCTCAGTCTTTGGCTAATTGCACATTGTTGAAAGTTTTGGATCTTGAGATAATAATATAGAGGATGCTTTTTCCGGTTGGCTAGAAACGCTTCAGGAGTTGAAGGTACTCAGTTTACGAGCAAAAATAAGCTTTATGGTACCATCACTAGTTTTAGTGTGGAACATCCATTTCCAAAGTTGAGAATTTTTTATATTTCCAACAATAAATTTAGCGGCCCTTTGCCAACCTCATTCTTGTGAAAAGAAGAAGCAAAATTCTTAGTGGAGCATGATAAAATTTTAAGAAAATTAAAGACATTATAAAACTTAAACTTGGTTTAGAATCAAGTATGATGCAAAATGGTTTTTATCAAGTTAGAAAACTTATGAAACTATTTGTAAATTGTTCAATTTGCATAGTCAAAGTTTTAGTCAAAAGTTACAACTTGAAAATAAGTTTGCTTAGTTGCAATCTTTGACTTAGTCAAAGAATGAATTGTTAGATAAGTTGATATTATCATACAACTTGATAAAGATGAATGTGAAAGAAGATTCTAGTACACACACTGATGTAATTTGTGCACAACTTGATCAACTTGTAAACCAAATGCACCTCCATAAAATACTATATATAGGGGGTTAAGGCATTTGCTAATGTATGTCATATTTTATATAGAATTAGTGAGTGAAACTTAGAGAAAAAAGTAGTAAGGTCTCTCATATGTGTAATCCCTTTGTAAGAATTTTCATAATACTTAAGAGAGTATTATAGACTTCTCTATGTATTGTGAGAGATTATAATTTCACCACTTTATCATATTATTTTCACTAGTGTCTAAATTCTTGTTAAGTTTTTCTCGTTTACAAATTTTAGTTGTGTTATTCTGTCCCTATTAACTCTGGCACCTAACAGTGCTATCAGAACTTTAGGTTCTTAATCTTCCGCTGCAAAAGACAAGTTGGTGCCAGAACCATGGCAACAAAATTTAAGATGGAGAAATTCAATTGGAATAACTTTTTTCTTTGAAAACTGAATATCAAGGCAATTTTGAGAAAGGAGAATTACTTAAAAGCAACAGAAGGCAAGCCTGTCGACACTCCTGATGCCAAGTGGAAAGAGATGGAGAAAAACGTCGTTGCCAATTTACACATGGCTATGGCAAATTCTGTATTGTCAAGCATCTCGGAGAAATAGACAGCAAAAGAGATTTGGGAAGCACTCACTAAGTTGTATGAGGTAAAGTCATTTCACAATAGGATATTCATGACAAGGAGGCTCTATACTCTTCGTATGAGTGAATCTACATCAGTGATGGATCACAACAACAATCTTAATACTGTATTTTCATAACTGATAGCCATGGAGTGTCAAATTGTAGAAAATGAATGTTCTGAAATTCTTCTCCAAGGTTTACCAGACTCGTATGATCAACTTATCATCAACATCACAAATAACAATATTGCTTATCAACTTCGATTTGATGATGTTGCTGCTGTTATTCTTGAAGAAGAAAGCAGAAGCAAAAATAAAGATGATCGAACGAAAAGTTCAAAACAAGCTGAAGTTTTGTTGGTGATGAGAGGCAGATCAATGGAATGTGGCTCTAGTGGGAGTCAAAGTCGTGGGAAATCGAGATCTCGAAAGAAGAACCTTACTTGTTACAATTGTGGCAAGAAAGGACACTTGAAGAAAGATTGTTGGTTTAACAAGAAGAGCACAGAAAAAACTGCTAATTCAACTACCTCACATGATAGTTGTGTTGCAAACACCTCTGATGATGGAGATGTCTTGTGCATCGAAGCTGCTATTGGTCATGAAAACAATAAACCACTAGTTGATATCTGGCTATTGGATTATGCAGCAACATATCACATGACGCCACATCACGAGTTGTTTAGTACTTATGAACCTGTTTCAAAAGGACACTTGAAGAAAGATTATTGGTTTAACAAGAAGAACACCAAGAAAACTGCTAATTTAACTACCTCATATGGTTGTGTTACAAACACCTCTAATGATGGAGATGTCTTGTGCATTGAAGTTGCTATTGGTCATGAAAACAATAAACCACTAGTTGATGTCTAGCTATTGAATTGTGCAGCAACATATCACATGACTCCACATCACGAGTGGTTTAGCACTTATGAACCTGTTTCAAAAGGGTCTGCACTCATAGGAGATGATCATGCCTAAGAAATTGTGGAAATCAATACCATCAAAATTAAGATGTTTGATGGTTCCATCCATATAGTTCAAGGTGTAAGACGTGTGAATGACCTAAGAAAAAAAATTATCCGTTAGGTTGTTGGATTCTCAAGGATATAAGATTAATATTGAAAATGGATCGTTGAAGGCGACTAATGGTGCTCGTGTGATCATGAAGGCAAGGCTAACAATCAATCTCTACTTACTTTTTAGAGATACAGTTCGAGACGCAGAAGCATCAGTTACGCCTGTTGACCAAGAAGATACAAAGATGTTGTGGCATTGCAAATTAGGCCATATGTCAGAATGTGGTCTACAGATTCTTGCAGAATGTAATCTCCTTCCAGGACTCAAAACGGTGAATCTACCTTTCTGTGAGCACTGTGTGACAAGCAAGCAGCATAGATTGAAGTTTAAAAGATCAACCGCTAGAAGCAAGCACATACTAGACTTGATTCATCTAATGTATGGGAATCATCAGAATTATCACTAGGAGGAGTAAAATATTTTGTCTCCTTCATAGATGATTACTCACAAAGAGTGTGGGTATTTTCCATCAAGAAGAAGTCAGATGTATTTTTAGTATTCAAGGAGTTTAAAGCATGAATAGAGCTTGAAACTAGAAAAAAAATAAAGTGCTTGAGGACAGACAACGGAGGAGAATACACTGATAATGATTTCATTACATTTTGCAAGCACGAGGGTATTTAGTGGGAAGCCTTATGTACGCTATGATTTGCACAAATCAGATATCGCTCAATCTGCGGGGATGATCAGCAGATTCATGACAAATCCAGGAAAAGAGCACTGGAGTGATGTGAAGAGGATATTGAGATATATCAAAGGAACTTTTAATGTTGCTTTATATTTTGGAGGATCTGAATTTACTATCAAAGGTTATGTTGACTCTAATTTCGCAGGAGACCTTGACAAAAGAAAATCCACTACTGACTATGCTCACACTTGCAGGGGGTACAATAAGTTGGTTATCAAAATTACAAGCAGTTGTAGCATTATCAACTACAGAAGCTGAATATATGACAGTTGCGCAATCTTGTAAGGAAGCAATTTAGATGCAAAAGGTTAATGGAGGAACTCGAGTACAACAGGATATGATTCCAATATTTTGTGACAGTCAGAGTGCCTTGCACATCGCAAGGAATCCAACCTTTCATTCAAGAACAAAGCATATAGGCGTTCAATATCATTTTGTTCGTCAAGTAGTGGAAGAAGAAAAAGTAGATATGCAGAAAATCCACACCAACGACAATCTTGCAGATATCATGACAAAATCAATCAATACAGATAAATTTGATTGGTGCAGATCTTCTCTTGGCCTATTGAAAATATAAGCAGCTTGAATACACCAAAATAATAATTTTGAGTGGGAGATTTTGAAAAGAAGAAGTAAAATTTTTCTTTTGGTTTGAAGCCAATAAAAATGGCTAAGTTATAAGTGATACAAGTCGAGTATGATGAAGTTTCAAGAAAGTTAAAGAACATTATATAACTTAAACTTGGTCTAGAATCAAGTAAGATGTAAATGGTTCTTATCAAGTTATTAGAAGACTCATGAAACTACTTGCAAGTTGTCCAACTTGCATAGTTGTCCAACTTGCATAGTCAAAATTCTAGTCAAAATTTACAACTTGAAAATAAGTTAGCTTAGTTGCAATCTTTGACTTAGTCAAAGAATGAGTTGTTACATAAGTTGATACTTATGAACTTGTCATACAACTTGATAAAGATGAATGTGAAAGAAGACTCTAATACACACACTTGTGTAATTTGTGCACAGCTTAATCAATTTGTAAACCAAATACACCTCCACAAAAATACTATATATAAGAGGTTAAGGCATTTGCTAATGTATGTCATGTTTTGCATAGAATTAGTGAGTGAAACTTAAAAAAAAAAATAATAAGATCTCTCATATGTGTAATCTCTTTGAATGAATTTCTATAATCATTGATTATGTTAAAAAAAAAAATCATGAAACTAAATTCATGTCTTTTTTTTTCCACGTTGATTGCGGAAGACTTGGACTTCAACTCTCCGTATCACTCAAGTTTGATGACTTTTAATTTCTTCATTTGGAAACAAATAAATTATTTAATTTCCATGAAAATAGTTCATCATTTGTTTAATTGCATATGAATGATATGATGGCATATAGTCTTAAAATAGATTTCAATTTTTGTTCTTACTCTACAAGTATTTAAGTATGACAAGTTTCAGCTCAATTATAGATAGCTAGCGTGTAAGAATCATATATATCCCCAAAAATAATGTAGAATGACAATGATATGTTTTTAAATTTACAACATCCTCATATATACGATGACGATAAAAAAGATTAAACTTTTTAGAAAATTATCTAATCGCGGATAAAATTGTCTTCAATTTATGTTAAAAGACAAAAATACTTTTAAAATATTATTTTAAAACGTAACATAAGTATCATAATTCGCATAAGCATTATCATTGTCATCTAAATTGTATCTATTAACGGAGACAAATTTTTTATGTGCGAATATTTTTTATCACATTTCAAAATATTTTAAAAATATTTTTGTTGTTAACATAAATCGAAAATATTTTTATAAGCATATTAGATAATTCAAGGTATTTCTGATGGTTTATTCGTCATGTAGTTACTTCAGAGAATAAATATAAAAAATTACGTATGGTAATCGTATTTTTTTAGGATTTAGGATTAAAATTTTTGGATTTAAATTAAAATTTAAAATTTAAAATTTATAATAAAAAATAATTTAAAAAATTTAATTAACATTAACT
>NC_029791.2:6221324-6227929 GCF_000816755.2 Arachis ipaensis | reverse complement strand
ATTTTATATATGTACTTAATATGGTTAGTTGGACTTATATAAATCTAAAATAAAAAAGATATTTACCTTATAAAAGTTCGTAACTTATTGCATTGAGTGGTGTATACGCTCAATCAAAACCCTACCTTTTCAGGTCGTCGTCGTGATAAAGCAGGCAGAAATCCACTTATAAAAGTCTTGGTCAACTTTTTGCAATGTGCTTTCTAGAAATCCACTTTCTGCCTGGTTCCACAAATTACAGTACATGCTTATATAAAAATGCTAAATATATATTAAAATTAATTATTAAAATCAATCACCGTATTTTTATAGATATATATTAATAATTTTCTCACTACTTTTATTGAATTTTTTTTTTATTGTTTTCTTTTTCTTTCATTACCATCACATTCTTTAATTTCTTCTGCACATTCTTTTATTTATGGTTACACAACAAATTTAAAGATATGCATTTCAATTCTACTCACTCCCTTTTATTTTATTACTTTTTTCAATAGCTTTGACTGTAAGTTCAAACATTGTAATAGAAATATACAATTGAACTTTTTTCATTAGAACCGTAGTTTTCTTTTCCAATTTATTGTCAAATGATAAATTAGTCACTTCATTAGAAAATGAAAACTCAAGTCTCCAACTCACCGAATATTGAATTCCACATACTATATATAGAAGTTATCGAAAAAATAAACAAATGAAAATTGGATTAAATTTAAACTATATTTTGTGTGAGGAAACAGAATTGTTGATTCTAGTTTTGTTGTTCATGAAAATCATGTATAAAAATCTCTTTCACATGGATTTCTAACTTGATTAAAGTTTGATTACAAATAGAGCTGAGTTTGTAATATGTTGGAATGTGTTTAAACTTTGAATAGATGCAATAATGCAAAAATGCAATGAGGTTGTGGAAAAAATAGTAGCACAGAGCACACTATTAACAGAGTTTGGAGCATATTCCACGCACGGGATGACCTATATATATTTGCATTCACGAGTTGCATTGGATGCCCTGCACCACACTCATATACATTAAAAATCTATATATTATTATTGTGACATCATAATGATGAGGTGTTTTACTCTCTTGTTGCTTCTTATTCTTTATACTCCGTCTTCCACTTGCTCATCGGTGTTGCCACTATGCAACCACCATGACAACTCAAACTTGCTCCAATTCAAGAACTCATTTGCCATTGACATCTCATTGATCGGAGATTCCAAGACAGCATCATGGAAAAACGGTACTGACTGTTGCGAGTGGGATGGGGTCACGTGCGACACCACATCAGGGCACGTGATTGGGCTTGACCTGAGTTGCAGCATGCTTGAAGGCGAGTTTCATCCCAACAGCACACTCTTCCAACTCACGCATCTTCAACAACTCAACCTTGCCTTCAATTACTTCTCCGACTCCCCAATATATCCCGGAATCGGTAATCTTGTGAGTCTCACCCATCTCAATCTATCAGGCTCATCATTTGGCAGTAATATTCCGTCCTCAATCTCACACTTGTCTAAATTACTCTCACTTGATCTCTCGTATAATAATGACCTGGCACTTGATGAATCCACATGGAGCAAACTCATTGGTAACACCACTAACTTGAATGAGCTACTTCTAGATGAGGTAGGCATGTCTTCTGTCAGAGAAACTTCATTGTCTTTGCTCATGAATTTGTCATCCTCTTTGTTGTCCTTGAGACTTTCTGACACTGGATTGCATGGAAAATTCCCAACTGAGGTACTTGGTTTAAGTAATCTTGAAGAACTAAGTTTGTATGGCAATGAAGAGCTGAAGGTTGAACTTCCAAAGTCCAATTGGAGCACTCCTCTAAGGATCTTGGACCTCTCTTTGATACCTTTCTCGGAAGAAATAATACCTGATTCCATTTCCCATTTGAAGTCTCTTAACAAACTATGGCTATGGAATTGCCAATTTGATGGATTAATTCCTGTGTCTTTGTGGAACCTCACTCAACTAACTGAGTTGAACCTTTTAGGAAATAGACTTCATGGTGAGATTCCATCTTTGCTTTCAAACCTCAAACATCTCACCTACTTAGATCTTAGTCGTAATACGTTCAGTGGTCACATCCCAGATGTGTTCCACAACTTCACTAAATTACATACCTTGCAACTTTCTTTTAACAGTCTAGGAGGTCAAGTACCGCCATCATTGTTTCGTCCAACCCAACTCTCTGTTTTAGATTTGTCATATAATAAATTAGGAGGTCAGCTGCCATCATCATTACTTGATCTAACTCAACTTTCTTACTTAAGTCTGTCTTTTAATCAATTAATCGGCCCAATTCCAAGCAAAAATGCCACACTTTCAAAACTAGAAACACTAAATTTGGATAATAACTTTATAAATGGGACAATTCCAGACTGGTGCTATTCTTTGTCTTCATTGAAATACCTAGATCTTAGCATGAATCAACTCACAGGGCCAATTAGCAAATTCTCCACTTATTCATTGAAATCTTTATTTCTCTCTGATAACAAATTTCAAGGTGATTTTCCAAATTCGATCTTTAAATTTCTAAAAAATCTCACTGATTTGGATATGTCGTCAAATGATTTCAGTGGTCTTGTGAACTTTTCTCATTTTTCAAAGTTGGAAAATTTAAATTCTCTTGATCTTTCTAACAATAAATTTCTCTCTTTTGATAGTAATTGTAGTGTTGAATATATCTTACCGCAACTTGAATCTTTAACTTTCTCTTCTTGTAGTGTTACTGTTTTTCCTTCATTCCTACGTAGACTACAAAATCTAAGAATTTTAGATCTTTCTAACAATAAAATCCATGGAAAGATTCCCACTTGGTTCAGTCATAATCTCTTGCTCACATGGATGGACTTTATTGACCTCAGTTTCAACCAGCTGCAAGGAGATCTTCCAATCCCACCAAATGGCACCTATTACTTTTCAGTTTCGAACAACAACTTCACAGGAGGCATTTCTTCAACAATATGCAATGCAAGCTCCCTCAATGCGCTAATCTTGTCTCACAACAATTTGACTGGCAAGATTCCACAATGTTTGGGATCCTTTCCTTCGCTCCAGGTTTTGGATTTGCAAATCAACAACTTTTATGGAAGCATACCTGAAAACTTCTCCAAGAATAATGATTTTGAGACTATAAAGTTGAATGGCAACCAATTAGAGGGACCAATACCACAATCGTTGGCTCATTGCACAAATCTGGAAGTTCTAGACCTGAGTGACAATAACATAGAAGATGTATTTCCCAGTAGGCTAGAAGCTCTTCAGGAATTACAGGTACTCAGTTTACGAAATAACAAATTTCATGGTACCATCACTAGTTTGAGTAGGAAGCACCCATTTCCAAAGTTGAGAATTTTTGATGTGTCTAATAACAAGTTTAGTGGGTCTTTGCCAATGCAATACTTTGAAGAGTTTCAGGGAATGATGACTATGAATGATAATACTCAAGCTGATGGTTTGGAGTATATGAGCTTCTATGTTAATACAACCAGTGTACCATATAATGATTCTGTGGTGATCACCATGAAAGGTCAAGTGATAGAAATGTCAAGGATATTAACTATTTTCACAACCATAGACTTGTCAAATAACATGTTTGAAGGAGAAATTCCACATGTCATTGGAGAATTAAGTTCTCTCAAAGGGCTTAATCTTTCTCACAATAAAATCAGTGGTAACATTCCACAAACTCTGGGTAATTTGACAAGTTTGGAATGGTTAGACCTCTCATGGAACCAACTGAAAGGTGAAATACCTCTGTCTTTGACAAATTTGAATTTTCTATCTGTCTTGAACCTTTCTGAAAACCAGTTGAAGGGATTGATACCAACAGGAAAACAGTTCAATACATTCCAAAATGATTCTTACATAGGAAATCCAATGCTATGTGGATTCCCTTTGTCAAAGTCATGCGTCAATGATGAAGAACAACCACCTTCAGTATTTGCTGAGGCAAAAGAATCATTATTTGGGTGGAAGTCAGTTGCAGTGGGATATGCATGTGGAGTGGTGTTTGGGACCTTCCTTGGAAGGTTGTTTATAAAGACTGCGAAACCCTTGTGGCTTGCTAGACTTATTTGTGGCTATACTTAACAAAACATGCACAGCAGATCAGAGGCCATGCAAATTGCATGAGACTGTGTTAGCTTCATGTGTTCTTCTTTGTTTTTTATTATTATTTTTCTGTAATGATGTGAGTTACTCTGTTTTCTGAATAAAATATTCTATTTCCATGAATGAATAGATTGTATTATGCATGAGTCATCTATTATTTCAACTTCTTGTGAATTAGAGATAAGAAAACTTCATTATTGATCTGTTTGCTTTTGTTTTGATTTAAAATGATTTGTCATAGCTTTCTTCAGTTATACATAGCTTACAAATGTATTAGACTACTCATACATTCAGATCTCAATCATATCAAAATTTTCAAATTAAAAATAATCGAAGCTAAACTTAATTGAATGTACAACATAGGATCATTCTATAAATTTTGAATTTGTCAAATCTCAAATGGGGTTAGATTTAGAATGTTATTTTCGATTTACAAAAAGCAACCACGGCTTAAATTTAATTTATATACAAAAATAATTTGATGTCCTATTCTTGACAAATATAAGTGAAAATTGAGATTCTTTATAAAATTAAAAGAATAAATTAAATAAGTGAAATATAAAATAATAATATAATTTAAATCATAAAAATGATCACCTGATTTAATACAAATGTATTTAGATTCTAATATAAAAAAAAAAAAAATAAGTGCAATTTTTTTACCTAGAATTAATTAGGGAATAGATTCAAGCTATTCAAGTTAATATAACTATCTATGCCCATAAAACGAACAACATATGTAGGACCAACTTGACTCGCATAAAATAATGGATCTTTGAAATTTGCTTATGTGTTATGTGCAAATTTTTAATAAAATGCATCATATATTGGTAAAAAAAAAAAATGAAATGAAATTGGGTTGGGAATAGAACTAATTCTCATTTGATATTATATGTATAATTTTAGATTTTTAGTAGGATCGAGTGACACTTTGATTGAAAACACAACAAAATTACATATGAGTATATGATATTGTGTATGATTGTTTTTATAGAAACTAATCAAAGCATAAGCGACGTGTTTTCATAGTTGTGAGCATGCAAATCGATTTGTACACATATTTTAATTGGACGCCAAAAATAAACATCGCTTTTTCACTAAATTATCTAACGTGATAAAAGAGTATTAATTTATCATTTTATTTACTGAGTCATTGTCAGAATAAGATCGAGAGACTATTATAATATCTAAAACTTAATTTTAGTAATGATAATAATACACTTGATACATCGGAATCAAATTGATGCATGTCGTAAATCTCAAAATTACTACCAGAATTTAGTTTTTGATCCTACTCATTTTAAAGTTTTTAGAAAAGTCGAATAACTTGAAATGAATTATTTTTTTATGTTCAGTAAATAAATATTTTATTTTTGGTAATAAGTAAATAAAATTTAAATATGGTGAAAGTCAAATTAACATGTCATTAATTTTTTTTTTATTTTTTATATGCTTAAGGTTCTTATTTAAAGTTTTTGGATCACGTATGATTTGGGTTGTGAGTTATTAAACAATCTGTTATAGTCTGAGCTAGTTACCAGCCCAAGTCAAGCCCAAAAAATCCGTCCAGAAATATTTTTTATTTTGGTGACTTACGTCCAGAAATATATATGTATACAGTTTACACTATACACATGAAAAAAAAAAAAGATTAGTATACCCCAAAAAAAATAAAATTAAAGTTGCGTAACAGACATCACCGGTTGTTGGTCGTTTATAGTTTCGTTATACCAAATTTAACTCTTATTTTTCCTTTTTTGTGGATACAAATTAATGAGGCAATTATAGATAGGTGCATGTGATTTTTTCTTTCCTTGCATTGAGAGGCTCCTATAAAACAAATAATGTCTTGTAATAACTTCTAAGCATATAATATTAAATTATTAATACATGTTGATACCATACATACCCCTCATCTTGATTCGTTACATATGTCTCTCACACAACGTAGGACCAACTTTGGTCACATAAAATGATGGATCTTTTTTCTTGTACACTCATTGATGTTGTCTCCTTGGTTTGGGTTTTTGTTATTCCCTTCTCAATGAATCACTTCACTTATATCTTACAAAACTCTAGGTGCTTGAATTCAAGGAGAAATCAATTATTTCTAAAACAATAAATCAATACCTAGCTTATAGGCCAATCAAAACTTATATATACTAGCAAATCTTTTAGGAATAAAATCCTAATAGTTCACCGTGTTTGATCCCTACAGGTTTGTTTATATATAGACATCATTTGTTAGATAAAACTAAAATTTTATAAAGAAATATATTTTTTTTAATAATAAATGAGGATTGTGTGCAATCCAACTATGTTGACAATGTTAGTGTTTCTTTTGTGGTACCAAAATGTATAATCGATTGGTTCAATTATTTTTCAATGAAATTTTTAAAATATTTTAATATTAAATCGAAGGATATGTTTTTTTGTGATTTTTTTTTTTTAAATTTACAAATCAGGTGATCCGACTTTCTTT
>NC_029791.2:6218394-6220976 GCF_000816755.2 Arachis ipaensis | reverse complement strand
TCAAAAGGATTCGATTTTTATTTTTTAGAAATCGAATAGTTCAATTTTTATATTTTAAATATATATCTAAAATTAATATTCTTATAATTTATAATCTTAAAAAATACTATTTTAATTTTCTCACTTATGAAGTATTGAATAGGAAAATGCTCATTTGGATTGTATAATCTACAAAATCTTTTAGATTGCTATTTTTTAAAAATTTGTTGGGTTTTGAAATATTATGTCATTTAAGGTGAAAGCCATATTAAAAAAAAAAGAGATTTTTCAATACACATTTTATATTTTTTATGAAAGCCCAAATTAGTTTTATCATAGATAAGTTTTTGACTAGTCAAAAGTTTATTCAAATTTGTAGAACATTGAGCAAAGTTAGTTAGGTCCTCTTTTAGACTTTTTACCTCCTTGTGCAACTTTTCATTTTCTTCAAAACAGTTTAAATATGCAATTACAGAGTACTGTTTCTCACAACCTTTAAGTTCAGCATTTAACCGCTTGTTTTCTTCAACAAGATCAATAGCAGTTTCAGCTTCCCTTAATTTATCTTTGAGAAAACCATTTTCTGCCTTAAGAATGTCATTTTGAGATTCAAGTTCATGATTTTCGTTCAAAAAGCATCTGAATTTTTCAGTGAAATGATCGATCATAAGATGAAGGTCTTCAGTAGAAGGTTCAATGAAAATTACCTCATCAGTTTGATCGGCCATGAGACAGGTTTAGGACTTAGTCTCTGATTCGTCTACTTCATCAGAATAATTTTTCAGATCTTTCCAAGATGCCATAAATCCCTTCTTCTTTTCCTTTTTCGGCTTGTCATCTTTCTTCAGTTTTGGACAGTCAAACTTGTAATGTCTAGCTTCTCTGCAATTGTGGCAGATGATCTTGCTTGAGTCCCTCTTCAGTTTTCTTGAACTGCCTCCTTTGTTTCGTTCCTTCAACTTCATCATTTTCCTGAATTTCTTAGCAAACAAAACAAACTCATCGTCAAATAAATTATCACTGGATTCATCATCCAGAGATTTAGTGACTGATTTGAAAGCAATTCCTTTTTTATTTGTATCCTTTTTTAAATAAGTGGTTTCAAAAGCAAGTAAATTGCCTCTCAGATCATCATAAGTCATTTCATTAATACCCCTGCTCTCAGCTATCACTATAGTCTTGGTTTTCCACTCTTTAGTGAGACATCTCAGATTTTCCTCACTAGCAAAGATTCGGGGTGTGTGGTTCCCATAGCATCCAAGCCAGTGATGATAACGTTGAATCTTTCAAACATTTCATATATTGTTTCTCCTTTCTTCATTGAGAACATTTTGTATTCTTTGTTTAACATGTCTATTATGATTCTCTTGACTTGAGTTGTGCCTTCATGAGTAACTTGAAGCTTGTCCCATATTTTCTTTACTGTTTTGCATTTTGATACCCTTCGTTATTCCTCGAAACTGATTGCACAGTTGAGCATGTTGATAGCTTTAGCATTGAGATGTATCTTCTTCCTGTCATCATCATTCCAATCGGCCTCAGCCTTAGGAACAACTACACCATCAGCCTTTGTTGTTGTTGGAACTTGTGGACCATTCAAGATTATCTTCCATATTTTGTAGTCCACCGATTGTGCAAAGATCTTCATTCTCTCCTTCCAATAACTATAGTTCGTTCCATTAAAGAACGGAGATCTGTTGTTGGATTGCCCTTCAGTCAGATTATAGGCTACCAGATTTGAACCATTGTTGTTCGCCATCAGGATCTTTCTTCCAAGCTGCAAAACTTGATCTCTTAGAGACCAAACTCTGATACCAATTGATGGTTATCATTGGCTAAGAGAATGAGGGGTTAATCTTAGCTTTCTTTTTGCTGAATATCACTGTTGATTTTTCAAGAAAACTTCAGGAGATATCTTCACTTTTGTCTCGTAACAAGTTGAGAGATATTTTTCATTTTGTTTGAGTAACAGAAAGAGAAACGAAGCAGAGAAGAAGAAATAAAATCAGATATATCCTGGTTCATCTACTTAGTGCATTGTAGCCTACATCCAGTCTCCATCACAACTATGATGAAATTTTACTATCTTTTTCAAGATTACAAATACCAATGCTTCCCTAGGATCTACCCAATCCTATCAAGGCAAATTCAGATTCTAACCCAATCCAAATTTGACTAGGACTCAAACCTAACTTTCAACATCAAAGTGCTAACCCAACTTGCATGGGAATCCTTACAAATTCATAACACAAAACAAAAAGATGTACAAAGCAAATCTGAAACATCTTTTGGCTTTTCCTCTAATTTTGCTTGCTGCCTTTTACCTCTCATTGACTTTTTCTTACAAACTTCACCATGTTTATCTTTTACCATGAGACTCAAATAGACAAAACTAAGAAAAAAAATACTAAATGAACTTCATTGAAGAAGAAGAACTCAAACAATTTGGGTAGCTATGAGAGTGACTATGTGCTTTTCACTTACTCTCCTTACCTTCAACCCTTGTCCGTTCACCCTTAATATAGAAGGGTGAAGCTTCCAAGGTTGAAACGAGTTCAACCCTCACAGTGTGTTCTTCTCCAACATCAGAGTAGCAGCGGCAG
>NC_029791.2:6210687-6218342 GCF_000816755.2 Arachis ipaensis | reverse complement strand
GAGAGAGAGAGAGAGAGAGAGAGAGTAAAATTTGTTGCATGCATATCACTAGATCTCTCTCATCCTTTTTCTTCAATCTTGTCCATTGAACTTGACTTTAGCCCCAAGTTTTGATTTTGAGCGTTGATGTAGTTCTGACTCAAGATGGCTTCACGTTCTCCATTGTTACTACTTCCATACTTGAGACCTTGAAACTTTCTTCTTGGATCCTCCATGAAGCACAAATGGAGAAATAATTTTTTTGTGATGCTTGACCGAGAAAGACTAGCTCCTAGGTTGTAGCCTTCTTTTCTTTGCTTTGATTTGACAAAAATCTTTTTGTCATCATTCACAATCTAACCTCTGAGCATTCCATTTTCTTCTTTCTTCTTCTTGGATGAATGAATGATGCGACTGAAGCAAGCGAGAGGAGAGAGAAGAGAGAATAGCTTTCGGTGGAAGTATTAATCAAATTAAAGTGAATTCAATTTCAAGTTTCAGTTACAATGAATGACAGAAGCGTATAAAGTTTGGTCTCTTAGGTTTGTGATTGGGCTTGTTTTTTCTTTTTTAATATCAAGGTTCAGCCATTAAAATTTAATAAAATTTTGTACAAGATTGAATTTGTTTATTGATTAAGATGGGCTTTAAACATTTGTTCTTTGGCTAACTTGTTTCATTTTATTTCCTGCACACTTGATCAAATACATCAAACAAACAATTAGAAATATTTTAATAAAATATTTTAACAATACTTTAATAATGTTTGTTTATCATTTTAATTGAATATAAGTTTTTCAAACTCAACACTATAAAATAAGGCAACTACTCAAATGAAGATGGCAAAAATATCTTCTCATAAAGATGCTTTGTTTAAAAATGTGACTTATTTATTTAGCCACACTTTAAACAAAGACAACACTTTTATAAATATCAAAATCTAACTATACAGTCCATCATCCAAAAATCAAAAGAAAATATTTTCACATAAAGATAATTATAAAGTCTTCATTGTAGTATCTACCATAAAATAATAATGTTTCAAAAGAAATAATTTAAAATCCGACAAATTCTATAGTGCTTTTTACTTAATGTTTAATTTTTGTTGAACTTATTTTTTGTAATAAATTTAAAATATTTAAAATCGGTAGTATCCACCATGAAATAATAATGTTTCAAAAGAAATAATGTATTTTTTACTTAGTGTTTAATTTTTGTGTAACTTATTTTTTATAATATTTAAAATCTGTAAACTTTTATATTTTTAAATTAAATATTTAATTATTTAATATTTTTTATAATTAAACGCTAAATTTTTAAACACTATAGCAACAACTTTTTGTATACATGCATGCTAGCCCCGTTGTCTTCGTAATAACTAATAAGCAAGTGTTATTTGTGCTTAGTATATATAGTAATATTCTAAACATTCAAATACTTTTAGTGGATAATTTTGATTGTAAATAAATTTTAATCATTTTAATCTTTTATTGGTTAGTATTGGCAAAGTGTAGCAAAAAACATTGCCCAGCCATAAGCTAGATTTCCCTGATTTGATCTATTTCCCTTCCCATGTTTCTCTTCTCTCTCTCAAGAAAGCATCATGGAAGAACGATGCAGGTTGTTGTGATATTCACTCATCTCAATCTATAATAATTTGGAATGTCCAATTCCAAGTAAAGTCACAAAACTCTCAAAATTAAAATTTCTGTATTTGAATAATAATTGATTCAATGGGACAATTCTTTGCCTTCATTGATAACAATGGATCTTAGTGACAACAAGCTTGTAGGACCAATAGGTGTGAATTCTCTACTTATTCTGTGTAATATTTGTCTCTTTCTAACAACAAACTCTTTCCAAAATCTTACTGGTTTATATTTATCATCAACTCATCACTTGAGTGGTCAGCTAGAGTTCCACCAATTTTTACACAGTCTTTGGCTAATTGCACATTATTGTTGAAAGTTTTGGATCTTGCAGATAATAAAATATAGAGGATGTGTTTCCCAGTTGGCTAGAAACGCTTCAGGAGTTGAAGGTACTCAGTTTACGAGCAAAAATAAGCTTTATGGTACCATCACTAGTTTCAGTGTCCAACATCCATTTCCAAAGTTGAGAATTTTTTATATTTCCAACAATAAATTTAGCACCAGTATTAATTTTTATAGATCCAACCCCTGGTTTAGTCCTTTTTTTCATGCAACACCATTTGTAGCACTTCATTGCTCTTCATGCAGTTTGTTTAGATACTCGGTGGAAATCTTGACTTTTGATTGAATTTTCAACTCCCACAATGTTAGGAACTAAACTAATCTTATCAATCATCAATAATCAAGTTTTTGGAAGATTATAAAAGTTTAACATGACAACTCATATTCAAGTATTTAAAAGAAGTGCAAACTGAATTCATCAATGTTGATAAGAAGAAGATTATAGAAGTTGATATATTTGACAAGTTAAAGTATATCCAATTGCCACCAATTCAAGATTTCAATCGATTTGAATCCTATTATTGCAACTGAGAAGCACCGTCTTATGCATACTAAAAGCAAGAAGAATTAAGTGGAAAAAATCACTTGAATTAAAGTTAGTTGTGAGTTGTAAATTTTGACCAACATTAAAAAATATGCAACTTTTAAAAATTAGAAAGAAAGTAATTAACAAACTAAACGCAAGTTGTCCACCACCAATTCTATTCTTAAGCATGAAGGATATTAGTCGTTAGGTTATTTGTCTGTAAATAAAAGTTTGCATATGATATAGCTTTTGAGTAAAATTATAAATAATATGGATTTTGAGTGAGAGTCTTCACTTTTCTATTAGAAGAGTTAATAAGAATAGAGATTTGTCTTGTGGTGTTGTTCTTTTTTTTAGTATATTATTATGCTATTATTGAGAAAAAAATTATATTAAGACTATGTTAGTTGTATATTGTTATTGAGATATATATAGCTATCTTGGTCCAATTAATTATGGAGTTTTTACTTATTACACACAACAACATAGACCAAAGTATGTTCTGGTTCTTGAGGTTCAGAAAGGATGCATATCTGTTAATTCCATTAGCTAATTACTTGCCTTCAAGCTGTATATTTAATTAGGCCTATTTTATAAGCTAATTTTGCATCGAAAAAACCATTCTTCTCATTGACTAAGTTAATTTTAAATTATTGTGAAACTAGTACTTTCCATAAAATAATTTGTATGTATATTTGAGAATTACAACTTCTCTCTATCACAAGGAGACTACAAAACACTCTCTCTTGAAAAAAGGAGAACACACTTCTCTCTATATATATAGAAGAAAACTACTCAAAGAAATATTATGTTATTCTCTTTGGATGACTTGATTGAAATGAATTAAAGAAAAACTCAATTTATAGGTGAGTCTCTTCAATATGAACCATCCGTCAATTAGAGGTATATAATTCTTCTCTTTTTCAACCACTAATTAAAATTCTAAGGTTATAAACTAAGATTGTTTATTACCTCTCATTTTATTTAGTTATTATTTATTTATATATTTTCTAAAATTAGCTTTACTAATTTTCACAATCTCCCACTTAAAGCTAATTTTGATAAATTTTCAAAATTCATGTTGCTCATGTATTCCATAGGCCGTATGAGGATCTACACCATTCAAACTTTTCTGTGTTGATTGGTTTTGTCATGGCATCTGCTAGGTTATCTTTAGTGTGAATCTTCTGCATATCAACACTTCCTTCTTCTACTACTTCCCGAACAAAGTGATATTGTACTCCAATGTGTTTTGTTCTTGAATGAAAGGCAGGATTCCTTGCAATGTGCAAGGCACTCTGACTATCACAATACACAGAAATCTTCTGTTGTTTGTGCCCGAATTCTTCTATCAATCTTTGGATCTAAATAGCTTCCTTGCATGCTTGTGTAGCTGCCATATATTCAGTTCTGTAGTAGATAAAGCTACAACAGTCTGTAATTTAGATAGCCAGCTCACAGCTCCTCCTGCAAGTGTAAACACATAGCCTGTAGTAGATTTTCGTTTATCAAGATCACCTGCAAAGTCTGAGTCGACATATCCATTGACAATGAATTCTGATCCTCCAAAACATAATGCAACATTTGAGGTTCCTTTGATGTATCTCAAGATCCTCTTAACAACATTCCAATGCTCTTTACCCGGATCTGCCATAAATCAACTTACCACCGCAACTGCTTGAGCAATATCTGGCCTTATACAGATCATGGCATACATAAGGCTTCCTACCGCTGATGCATACGGTACTCGAGACATTTCCATCCTCTCTGCTTCACTACTAGGGCACATACTTGAGGATAATTTGAAATTCATAGGAAGTGGGGTTGAAATTGGCTTACATTCTTGCATATTGAAGCGTTGCAAGATTTTCTTCAAATAATTCTTTTGCGATAGCCAAATCTTCCTATCCTTTTTGTCTCGGTGAATTTGCATTCCTAAAATCTTGTTTGCTGATCCCAAGTCTTTCATATCAAACTCCCTAGCCAACTGTGCCTTCAATTCTTGGATTTGATCTTTGTTGGGACCTACCACCAATATGTCATCCACATACAACAGTAGAATGATGAAATTATTATCACCAGACCTCTTGTAATAAGTACAATGATCTGAACTAAGTCTGTTGTATCCAAGGCTAATAATGAAAGAATCAAATCTCTTGTACCAACACCTTGGCGCCTGCTTTAGACCGTACAGAGATTTAGTTAACCTGCAAACCAAGTTTTCTTTTCCTTGTTCTTCAAAACCTTCTGGTTGGAGCATATATATCTCTTCTTCAAGTTCTCCATGAAGAAAAGCAGTCTTTACATCTACTTGCTCTAGATGTAAATCAAATGCAGCACACATAGCCAAAACTACTCTAATAGTAGTTAGTCTCACCACCGGAAAAAATATTTCATTAAAGTCAATACCTTCTTTCTGAGCATATCCCTTGACAACCAATCTTGCACGATATCGTTCCACCTGATCATTACTATCTCGTTTGATCTTGTAAACCCATTTGTTACCAATGGCTTTCCGACCTGCTGGAAGTTCAACAAGTTTCCAGGTATGGTTCCTATGTAATGCCTCAATTTCTTCTTGCATTGCTGTCATCCACATAGAAGCGTCTGGATTGCGCATAGTCTCCATAAAAGTTGTTGGCTCTCCATCTTCTGTCAAAAGACAATATGCATTATGGTTTGTCAAAACATAATTTGAGTGCCATGATGGTGTTCTTCTTTGTCGAGTGGATCGACGAACTTCTATGTCATTAGCCTCTGCTTCTTGTTCTTCGTGCTGTGGTTGTGCTTCAGAAAGATCACCTTCTCTGCATTTTTCATCTATTTGAACAGTGGTTATCTCTTTAATAGTGCTGTCATTTTCTTGTTCTTTTTGCAATTCATCTTCTGCAAATATCACATCTCTACTGACAACTACCTTGCGGGCAGTGGGATCCCACAGGCGATACCCCTTAACACCGTCAGCATAACCCAAGAATATACATTTTCTAGACTTTGAGTCTAGCTTTGTTCTTTCTTGGGAATTGTACATCACATATACAGGACAACCAAATATATGTAAAGAAGAATAATTAGGTGGCTTACCTTGCCACATCTTCATTGGTGTCTTTAACCCAATTGCAGTTGATGGTGACCGATTTATCACATAACAGGCGGTTTTAACAGCTTCTGCCTAAAAAGACTTGGCTAAACCTGCAGTCTGCAACATAGCTCGTGCTCTTTCTAGGAGAGTCCTATTCATTCACTCTGCTACACCATTTTGCTGAGGCGTATATGCAACTGTGAATTGTCGTTGAATACCTGCTTGCTTGCAAAATGTTAGAAAATTACCATCAACATATTCTCCTCCATTATCTGTCCTTAAACACTTGATCTTCTTTCCAGATTCAAGTTCTAACTTTGCTTTGAACTCTTTGAACATCACAAACACGTCTGACTTCTTCTTGATCGGGTACACCCATAGCCTCCTAGAGTAATCATCAATAAATGATACAAGATATTTCGCTCCTCCTAGTGCTTCTTACTTTGTGACTTCGGTCTACTTTGACTCCCACTGAAACCACGCTCCATTGATCTCCCTCTTGTCATCAACAAAGCCTCTGCTTGTTTTGAGCTTTCTAATCTATCTTCCTTATTCTTGCGCCTAGATTCTTCTTCAAAAACCGCAGCAGCCATGTCATCAAAAGAACGATAATCAGTCAAAATATTATTACTTAAGTTAATAATAAGCTGATCATATGAATTTGGTAGACTTTAAAGTAATGAGATTACGTTCTACAAGAATCTTCAAGCCTCGTTCTGACATGTGGCTTAGTTTGCAATGCCATATCATCGTCATTTCTTCTTGGCTTGTTGAAGCAACTGATGCCTCTGCCTCTTGCAAAGTATCTCCCACAAGCATGTATAAATTTGCTGCAATCTTTTCTGTTTTTATTACCACAAGAGCTCCTTTAACAACTTTTAAGATCCCACCTTCAATATGGGTCTTACAACCAAGTTCATCCAATTGCCCAATCGACAACAAATTCTTCTTCAAGCCTTTCACGTGTCTTACCCCTTGAAGTGAACGAATAGAACCATCAAACATTTTTATTTTGACAGTACCCATTCCAACAAATTTGAAGTAAGAGCTCTGCACGTTCGTTTTTCGCTATGGTATATTCCAACGATGAGAGTTGGGAAAATAGCGTATTTAGATTGTTGATGTGATCCGTTGCCGATGTGGATTCACTCATTCGAAGAGTATAAAGTCTTCTCTTCAAGAATATCTTGTTGTGAAGTGACTTGACTTCATATAATTTGGTGAGAGCATCCCAAATTTCCTTTGCTGTCTTTTTCTCTGCTACACTTGATAAAACTGAATCAGATAGTGGCAAGTGTAAGTTTTTTTTGGTGACGTGCCAAGTGTAAGTTTGCAACAGCATTGTTGTCCATCTCCTTCCATTTTTCATCTGTAATTCCAGTGGGTCTACCTTCAATTGCTGTCACGCAATTGTCTTTTCTCATAATGGCTTTTATCTTCAATTTCCATATGGAAAAATTACTCCCACTGAATTTTGGAATTTCATACTTTGTTGCCATTTTTTTTAGACGGTAACTCGCAGCGAAAAAAAAATATATTAATCAGCAACCTTTGACTCTGATACCACTGTTAGGTACCAGACAAATGACACAGCAAAATATAAATATGGAAACAATTGAATAACTTTCTTTGAGAATTACAACTTCTCTCTATCACAAGGAGACTACAAAACACTCTCTCTTGAAAAAAGAAGAACACACTTCTCTCTCTATATATAGAAGAAAACTACTCAAAGAAATATTATGTTATTCTCTTTGGATGACTTGATTGAAATGAATTAAAGAAAAACTCAATTTATAGGTGAGTCTCTTCAATATGAACCATCCGTCAATTAGAGGTATATAATTCTTCTCTTTTTCAACCACTAAAATTCTAAGGTTATAAATTAAGATTGTTTATTACCTCTCATTTTATTTAGTTATTATTTATTTATATATTTTCTAAAATTAGCTTTACTAATTTTCACAATAAGGAGTGTTTAAGGATAAATTTATTATATTACCGTGAATGTTAATGGATATTGAAAAAAAAAAAGAAATATAATGTCTTTTAAAAAAATTGACCTAACAGGTAA
>NC_029791.2:6208061-6210217 GCF_000816755.2 Arachis ipaensis | reverse complement strand
ACTAATTATTTTTAAAAAATACAAAGTATTTATGAAATATTTATTTTTTAGTTTGATATACAAAAAACTATGAAATATCTTACAAGTGAATAGTTTAAAATTATTATATTTTTTTGGGTAAAGTATATTGTTTGTTTTAATTTTGTCCCAAAAATTTTCGATTTACATCAAATATACCTCCAATAGCTAAATTTTCAAAAAATTTAAAACCAATTCAACAAAAATACATAAAAGTTATGCTTGATTTGCTTGTGTTGAAGGTTGTTCTAATGAACGAAATTGTTATTGAATTGGTTATAAATTTTTTGAAAAATTAGTGGCCATTAGAAAAATAATCCCCTAACAAGCCTAACAAACTCAAATATAAGTTGAGTTAGAAAATTACAAATATTTTACAAGTTCTAAAATAAATAGTTATACATATTTAACAAAAATTAAAATAATTGAGAATGGTTGGATCCTGCCTGTGACATATGGAGTATATACCTCTAGGAATTCGAAAAAAAAAATAGATACTCACGCAGATCGTAACTCTTGATTAGAAAATCTCACATAGTCAAGAATTTATTCCTGAAAAATATTTTTTTCAAAAATGGATGAGTTTTTCAACTCAGTGACTAGACAATACATCTATAATCTACATGAGACCATATAAACATTATTATCAAAAAAATTAATTAGAAAATAGTAGTTGATAATAATAATAATAATAAGTGAATCAATAAGGGAGTTCTCATAGAGAAATCAAATCAAAAGTCTACACTTGGGCGGCTCCACCTCTAAGGGTAGCCCTTTCCTCTCGTATGTCCTAACAAAATAACAGATCTAACGTGTGGCCTACACGTTAGGCTAGCAACACTCCCTGCTAACTGGGGTCTGAGTTAGATACATCTAAGTTAGCGTCATAACTGTCGTTAACTACGGTTTTCTAATACAAGCCTCCTAAACCAATTCAAAACATATAATTTCAAATACAATAAATCCTTAATCTTTCAAATATATAAGATATCGAATCAAATCAAATCATATTATACTTTTTCATCAGAAATCTTTTCAATCATACTTTTTCAATCATAAGAAATTTCAAATATATTTCACAATCTTTAAAGTGAGTACTAACAAATACTTCAATCCTTCAAAAACAGATTTTCAAGTAAAATCGAACATTTTAGAATAATACAAAACTTCCTCAAAAATATATATAGTCTCATGTATAGTTCCAAAAGTATAAATTTCATAAAAACGAATTATTTAAATAAATCAATTATACTAATCAATTTAAAACTATTCAAGGCAAATATAGTGAGTATAGTCCAAAGATCATACTAGTTATAGGTGCACAATCAAACAATTATAAATGTAAAATCTACTCACAACTTGGTCCTAAGGGACCGAAGAGACCAAACCCGGAGTGTCGAATTAAAATGTGAGAAAAATGTTGGAATAGAATGGAACAAAATGACACAGAATTTAGACCGAGCCAGTGGCAGCAACTTCAATTCAAACAGCAGCAACGACTATGTCGCGGATGTAATCTCGACAACACCAGCAGTATCGCTACTACTTCTAGCCCGTAACGAACAACAGCAAAAGCAAATTAATTAAGAAAAATGGCACAAAAATGGAGCGAGACAGTAAAGTAGATAAAAGTGGAACAGGAATAGAAAGAGATGTCAAGTACAAGAAGAATGGGGTTTGTTTTACCAATGTAAAGGTATAGCAGTGGTGGCTCTTGACGGCAACAATTCCGACGACTCCGGTGGCAATATTCATAGCCCTAGAGACTCTGATAACCAATAGAAGACTAAAAGCAGAAGCAAAGCAGGACAATCCCTTCTTTGGTGACCTCTTCCACCTACAACGGAGGCAACCGCAATGAAAGTGGAAGAACAGAAGGCCGGCTCTGTGTCGCGGCGGTGGAAGGCAGTAGCATTTCTGTGACGAGCTCCAGTAGAGCTCTCCTTTCTCTCTCCCGTTCGCCCTCCTTCTCTGCCCTGTTCACCTCCCTTCCCGGCGACGAGATCCATTGCATTCTCCTACCCCTTTCTCGAAGTCCCTCTCTTTGGGCTCCTTGGTGGCAGTGACGACGGCGACGACTTGATGGCGGCAGAGGCAGCTCCTCCTCCCTCTTTTCCGTTGTGGTCTCCCTCCCTCCC
>NC_029791.2:6204209-6207880 GCF_000816755.2 Arachis ipaensis | reverse complement strand
TCCCTCCCCCTCTCTCTCTCTCTCCGTGCCTCTCTGCGACTTCCAGCTGCGATGGCGGCGTGGCCCTCACCGGCGTCATCCTCCTTCCCCCTCTTCTTCCTTTCTTCTCCCTCTCCGTTTTTCTCTCTTTTTCTTTCTTTCATTCTCAGTCATGTGTGTGTTAGGAGATGGCAGATGTATGTGTTTGTCATGAAAGGGTTTGTATGGGTAAAATTAGGATTAGTTTTGGAAAAAGGGAATAAAGGGTAATGTAAAAATTTTGCATTGATATAGTTAGAGAGTAGGATAGTAATAAAATAAATCAAATGTAAAATGTTTCAAAAAAAAATTTGGGACGTTACAATATATTTGATGCAAATTGAAAAGTTTTTGGGATAAAATAAAAATAAAATAAAATTTAGTAATATTTTTAAAATTTTTACTAAATTTCAGAAAAAAAATATACTTAAAATACAATTACTAGTAAGATTTTAATAACACTTTTTATTTGATATAGCTAGAGATCAAATTATAAATTTTTTAGTTGTAACAATTTACGTAGAAAATATTTAAACCTATATGTTAACATTATATCTACCAGAGAAAAGGAAACTCTTATTATAGCTACTAGAACTCTTTTAATTTTCTTTTTTACAGTATTTTCTATTTAGTTTAGTTATTGACTAATTCGACACGAATTTGAATTTTATTTAAAAATTTATCAGTTAATAAATTATTGTATATGTATAAAACATAATTTAAACTACTATTACTTAAATAAACTAGTAAATTAATTACTAGATAAACCTAAATTGACTTAAAAGTCTTTCAACTAGATTGCTCTATACGTGCTCAAAGATATTAAAGTCTTGCTTAGCTTCGTCTATTTGATAGACCAAGTCAAAAGAGTATCTAATAATAATGCAGATTTTGAGCACTAATTACGTGTTGTGCAATGCGGCCGTGCATGTGAAAATTATTCTCTTTATTACAAACAAGGCGACTGCCTACACTACATTATCAAACAAATGAATGAATTTTAAATCAAATTCTTTAATTTCATGCTACCTAAGTTGCAATTAGAAATGAACAGAAACAAAATTTTAAAGAAAAGTTTTTAGTTCAAGAAAGCTTTCCACAAGTTGTTATTGTCTGTATAAATTAACACCAACTATATTACTTATAAACTAAAATTAGTTACCAAAATCAACCACCAATGTAAAATATTTATTAGAATATAAATACTCATTGAAAATAAATTTAACTATACATATATTTATACAAAAAAATTAAATTATATATATTTATACAAAAATATATTAATAGCTGATTTTATTATAATTTTTTAATTATCACTTCATCACTTGTTTCCAAAAATTTTACAAAGACCAAAAGAAAAAAAAATTAAACATCATATGGAGTGGTTTGCTAGCCTTAAAAATCTTTATATGGTTTAGTTTTTGGTGTAATATCCTAAAATAGAGCTTTTAAGTAAAATTCAGCAATGAGAATGAGCGCTTGTTTGGGTGAGTTTATAAGGAAAGATTTTTTTTTGAATTATTTTTTTTAAAAAGATCTTATGGAAAAGTAAAAGTAATTTTATATTTGGATATCTCATGCAAAAAGATTCTTTTATCTATCAATTATGTTTGGATATAACAATATAAAAGTATTTTTTTATTTATTTATTACATGAAAAATATCTTTTTTTTAAGAAAAAAAGATCTTTTAAAAAAAAGATATAAATTACAGCTTCTCAAAAAAGTTTTTTTTTTTTATTTTTCTAGTGCTTTTACTTTTACTACTAGAAATTTGCCAAACACGTTAAAAAATAAAAAAATCTTTTTTTATTGAAAAAAGATATTTTTTTATCAAGATAATGGTGCCCAAACAAGCACTTTGTTTGTTTAGTTCTAGGTAAATAGATATAACTAGAGTACATATTCATTTATCTATTGCTTTCTAAACAAAATTTAATAAAAATAAATAAATTTTTTGCTAAAGGGTATTTTTGTGAAAAATAATTCATTTTTTCTTGAAAATAGATAAAGTACTTAAAGTACTTAAAGGGTATTCATTAGTTAATACAAAAAAATTTAAAATGGATTAAAGATGAGGTTTTCTAAATGAGTAATGCTAGGGGACCAGTAACTTTTGTGATTGGTAGCTATCAAATAGCCATCAATAATAATTTAATGGTGTGAGATTGGTGTGAGATCTCATCTAATGACTCACCTTTTTCTGTTGGTTACATGCTAGCCAAAATTCAATAAAATTGCTGGCCCCTACACTTTTCTTTTCCAAAAATTATAAAGAAAAAGAATATACATTTTATAAATAGTGGGGAGGAGAGTGTCATTTTAATATCTCACAGGAGAAGAAAATGGTATTTTCTCTAAAAAAAATTCATGAAACCAAATTCATGTCTTCCATTTTTTTTCCAACGTTGATTGTGGAAGAGTTTGACTTCAACTCTCCGTATCACTCAAGTTTGATGACTTTTAATTTTTCATCTGGAAACAAATAAATTATTTCCTTGAAAATAATTAATTTGTTTAGTTGCATATGATGGCATATAGTCTTAAAATAGATTTCAATTTAGTCACAAAAAAAAATAGATTTCAATTTGTAATAACACTTATGCCACTAAACACGAACCCCTAATATGGATATTCTTACTTTACAAGTATTTAAGCATATGACAAGTTTCAGCTCAATTATACATAGGCACATAGCTACTATGTAAGAATCATATATATCCTAAAAAATAACGTAGAATGACAATGATATGTTTTTAAATTTACAACATTCTCATATATACGATGACGATATAAAAAAAATTTACCTGTTTAGAAAATTATCTAATCGTCGATAAAATTGTCTTCAATTTATATTAAAAGACAAAAATACTTTTAAAATGTTATTTTAAAACGTAACAAAAGTACCAGAATTTGCATAAACATTATCGTTATCATCTAAGTATGAGTTTAGATTACAGTTTGTAAATGGAAGTTTGTATAAAATTGATTTTGTAGAATTGATTTTGATCAAAAGTGAGTTAGTATTAACATAGTTTATGTTTGGTAATTCTTATTCAAAATGGATTATAATAAACTAAATATTGTTTGGATTATATTATTCAAAATCACTTTTAGATAAAAAATTACAGAAAAGGACATGAATTTAAATAATTATTTTATGTTATCTTATAATTTTATTTTAAATATTTAAATAAATTTTAATATTTCAGTAAAGGAACTCATAAAAAAATCAGAAGTTTTATAACAAATAATAATATACATAAGAGAGTATTAGAAAAAAGTATTATAAAAAAAATAAACATACGATAATGAAGGACATAATTGGTACATAGAACATAAAGTTTAATCCAACGTAAAAAGGTGAACGAAAAAGTTAAAATTTTTAGTTTTTGGTAAACGTAGGTTGAAGATAGAAATCACTTCTGCATTTACAGCATAAAAATGTTGTCAAATATAAAGATGAAGCATTCAAGAAACTCAAACGAATTTCTCTCTTCTCCAACACAAATTCAAACACACCCTAAATTGTTTCTGTTAAAACGGAGACAATTTTTTTCATGTGCTGATATTTTTATCATATTTTAAAAGTATTTTTGTTGTTAATATAAATTGAAAATATTTTTATGAGTATATTAGATAATCCAATGTATT
>NC_029791.2:6194367-6204178 GCF_000816755.2 Arachis ipaensis | reverse complement strand
AATTTTATATATATAATAATTATATACCTAATATCGTTAGTTGGACTTATAAATCTAAAATAAAAAAGAGATTTTTTTACCTTATAAAAGTCTTCGTCAATTATTGCATTGAGTGCTGTATACGCGCAATCAAAACGCTTTTGAGGTCGTCGTCGTGATAAAGACGTGCTATTTGCATACAATAATTTATTTATTAATTTTCATTCCTTTGCAAACTCAACTTATGAAGACTTGTTCATTTGGCATGTTATTAGTATATTACTAATTAGTGGTCCCACTTGAGCATCCATGTTGATTAAGATAAGTGGGATACGAAATTTGAGAGGAACACAAGAACAATAGAAATCTTTACAAATTTACAACCGACTTCAACTTCTAATAATCCTAATTATGCCACTAATAAGTTGGAATCCTCCCTAATCTGAGAATTATAAATTTTTCCCTGTACAAGGTAATTAAGTATTTTGTTTGGTCTGGTACAAGGTATGTATATCGAAATATAATCTTACAAAGTTCGAATAATAAAAAATCTTAATATTGTGCGCTTAGTTAAATATTAAGCTTATAAATCTTCCCAAAAAAACTAACCTTATTATGAAATTCAAGAAATAAAAATTGGATTACATTTAAACTATATTTTGTGTGAGGAAACAGAATTGTTGATTCTAGTTTTGTTGTTCATGAAAATCATGTATAAAATTCTCTTTCACATGGATTTCTAACTTGATTATAGTTTGATTATAAATAGAGCGGAGTTTGTAATATAATTTTGGAATGTGTTTAAACTTAATATATGTATAATTTTAAATTACACTATAAGATTGAATTTTGATATAAATATTTTAGTATACAATAAAAGTATAATAATTAATTTTAGTGGCTCACTCTAATATATTGGATGATACTTATATACTCTCAAACAAATATTTCAAATCAAAATCTTTCATTCTCAGCGGGCCAAATTTGTATATAATAACTAAAAAGAATCATATACCCAAAAATAAGACAGACTGACAATAATAGATTGTTTATCTATCTGGTACCTTTTATATTTGGGTTCATCTAGTGTACAGATGCACTTTGGTACAGATTTACAGATTTTTGTTTTTATTTGGTTTAAAAGTGTATCACTAAAAGTGTTGCTTAAGGAGAAAGTGTTACCCTTAATCGTTAACTTGGCTCTGATACCAATTTTGCAATTTTGCAATCTTTTACTAGTCCTTGTATATTGTAATTTCATTTTTATAGTTTTCAATCTTGTTTTAGTTTATAATATTCTTTTTTGCATGGATTATTGTATATAAAATCTTTTATCTGTTTGTCTTTTTCTTTAATATAATTTCTTAAATCCTCAAAAACTTGCTAATGGGAATCTTTCTTCAGATCATAGAATCGCCTCGGCAGCTTCCTCCTTGCTCTCCTAGCATTTGAGTACTCTTTGCCTCCTGCTTTCTATTTTCTGATGCCTTCTACAATTGCCTAAGCAACCTATTTATAATGGTTGGGTCTGATGGACAATTCCCATCCTTACCCTTCTTATGACGTCATTGCTTACGTCATTGTTTATTATCTTGCACCAGCTACATTGTTGGTGCTCTATGACCTAAGCGCTTACGTCATTATGCAATAATGTTGAGAGATGCTTCAGATGTGCTGTCTTCCTCTTTCATTATGTGACCTTCAGATGCGTTGTCTTCTTCCTTTATCATGTGGGTTGATTCCGTTTTATTATTGCTTTCTTCAGATAACTCTGAGACGCATAGCTGGCACTTGTGGTATTCTCTGTCTTTTATCAAATAGCAGAGATTCCTTTTTATCCCTTCAGGGAGCTTTTCTAAGAGTCCAGATAAGTTGTAGAATGCTGATTCAAATTCCACTAAGAGTCTCATCTCTCTTTAATTTCATTTCTTTTACTAGACACAAGCAAAGTATTTCTGCTTTTATAATTAATTCTTGTGTGAGATTCCCTTGTTATCTTTTGAGTTCTTTCGAAGACCCTTGCTAGTGTGCTAGCTAGCCTTCCTTCATGACTGTAGATTGTTAAATCTTGAACTTGATCAATTGGTTGAATATTCTTTTTTAGTACTTATTTTTGGAAATAAGCTTTTAGTGTATTCTGTTATATTCTTTAAAAATTCTTGATCTGAAATATAATTTATACATCCTAAAAATTTTTGTAATTGTTTTCTATCTTCTATTTTATTAGAAAATAAATTTACCTTTTCTAGGACATTTGGTTGAAGTTTTAGCTTTCTTTGAGTAGATAGAATTAATCCAAGAAACTCTATTTCTTGTTTTGCTATTCTTGCTTTCTTTTTGCTAAGAACTAATCCTTTTTCTTTACATCTTTCTAAAACTATTAATAATTTTTGAAGATGATCTTCTCTATCCTGTTTTGTAAAAATTAGTATATCATCAATATACACTAAAACAAATTCATTTAACTCTTTTAGATTTTCTTCCATAAATCTTTGATAAATACCTGGGGCTTGTTTTAATCCGAATGGTAATACATTCCATTCATAGAGTAACACACTTGTTGATTCTTTTGTTGGGCAAGTAAAAGCAGTTAATTTCTTTGTTTCTTCGTCTAAACGAAGCTGCCAATATCCTGATTTTGCATCAAGAGATGAAAACCAAGTTGCTCCTTTGATTTTTTCTAAAATAGAATCTTTTCTTGGAAGTTTATGAGCATCACCAAGAATCATTAATTTTTGATCTATTAATTTCGATAACTTAATTATTTCTTCTCTTAAATCTTTTAATTTACTTTTTTCCATTAGGTGACGTTTTTTCTTTGTGAAGAGCTACGATTTTAAGTGAAAAGTGTGGCTTTAGAAAGTGTGGTTTAAGGAAACAAATCTTTAAATCTATACAGATTTAGATCTGTACCATATAATTTCCTTTTATATTTATATACATGATCGTATATACATAGATAAATACACATAGTTTAACCTTATTATTTTTATTTAAGCTTAAGTTATATACAGAGGCATATATAATTAAGATAGAAAATATTATATTGAACTTTGAGGAAGAAGGGAAATTTTGTTTATAATTCCATTTTTATTATGGAGTCATATAATTATTTAACTACAATCTTATAAAACTCAACTTGCACTGAATGCTATATATATATGTATAGTAGCTGAAAGAAATAAGGAAATCATAAAAAAAAATGATCCTCTCCTGTTTTTTCAGCACTTGAGAAAATGCAGTGTAATTTTTCACACTTAACTTTTTAAGTGGGGACAAAATTAAATATGAAAGAGAAAACAATAAAGGGTAAAAAATCATAATTGACACCATCCAATTTTTTTTCATTGAAAAGGATCTACTCCCTAAAAAAAGTATCTAATAATGTCGATTATGACGGTAATAGTTGACGTGTTACTTTTAGTACATGCAATAATGCAATGAGGTTGTGGAAAAAACAATTCTGCTAGGGAACTAAGAGGGGGTTCAGCCAACTCCGGCAAACTTTTTAATGGGCTGGATTTTGAAATCCATCTTAATAAAAATAAGTTAATAATATAGATGTTTCTTCTGCTAAGTATTAGAATGTTTCTTTTTTATATTAAATGGATGTTTTTTTATATATTTTTCGAATTTTTTTGTATTGTAAATGTAAGTACAACAAACAAACATGAAAAAGAAAGATAAGTTGCACATAGAATGATAGATACAAGTTGCAAACTGTTGCAGATTGAAGGAATAACTGCTTTTTCATGTCCTCTTGAGACCCTTCCTTAGATTTATATAACAACCCAGTCAGAGATTAGTGCTCCAAACTCATTCAAGATTGTGATCCCTACATTGCAGAAGAGAGAGGGTCACGGTGGGAAGGCTGATGGTGAGAAAGAGGAATTTGTGTGATTGTTGAAGGTGGATAGGTTAACGTAAGAGAAAAGAAAAAAGTTTTTATAGATTTTAATTAAATTTATTTAATTAATTTTAAATTTTTTAAATTTAAAATTAATTATTAATATAATTATAATTAATTAAGTTGTTCCATTTTTTGCTGATTAAGAGTTGATTCCATATACTTCTACCGAAAAAAAATAGTAGCACACACCATACTATTAACAGAGTTTGGAGCATATTCCACCCACGGGATGACCTATATAAATTTGCATTGATGAGTTGCATTGGATGCCATGCACCACACACATATACATTAAAAATCTAAAGATTATTATTGTGACATCATAATGATGAGGTGTTTTACTCTCTTGTTGCTTCTTCTTTATACTTCATCTTCCACTTGCTCATCGCTGTTGCCCCTATGCAACCACCATGACTACTCAAACTTGCTCCAATTCAAGAACTCATTTGCCATTGACACCTCATTGAGCGCAGATTCGTGCTCCTCTTATCCCAAGACAGCATCCTGGAACAACAATACTGACTGTTGCGAGTGGGATGGTGTCACGTGCGACACCACATCAGGGCACGTGATTGGGCTTGACCTAAGTTGCAGCATGCTTGAAGGCGAGTTTCATCCGAACAGCACACTGTTCCATCTGACGCATCTTCAACAACTCAACCTTGCCTTCAATGACTTCTCCCACTCTCCAATATATCCTGGAATTGGTAATCTTGTGAGTCTCACCCATCTCAATCTATCTTACTCATCATTTGAAAGACATATTCCATCCACAATCTCACACTTGTCTAAATTACTCTCACTTGATCTCTCGTGTACTTACGAACTGAGACTTGATGAATCCACATGGAGCAAACTCATTGGTAACACCACTAACTTGGAACAGCTGGTTCTACATGGCGTAGACATGTCTTCTATCAGAGATACATCATTGTCTTTGCTAATGAATTTGTCATCCTCTTTGTTGATCCTGAGTCTTGATGACACTAGATTGCATGGAAAATTTCCAACTCGTATACTTGGTTTAACTAATCTTGAAGAACTAAGTTTGTCTGGCAATCTAGAGCTGAAAGGTGAACTTCCAAAGTCCAATTGGAGCACTCCTCTAAGGATCTTGGACCTCTCTTGGACACCTTTCTCGGAAGAAATACCTGATTCCATTTCCCATTTGAAGTCTCTTAACCAACTAAGACTATGGAAATGCCAATTTGATGGATTAATTCCTGTGTCTTTGTGGAACCTCACTCAACTAACAGAGTTGAATCTTTCAGGAAATAGACTTCATGGTGAGATTCCATCTTTGCTTTCAAACCTCAAACATCTCACCTACTTAGATCTTAGTTATAATACATTCAGTGGTCACATCCCAGATGTGTTCGACAACTTCACTAAATTACATACCTTGAAAATTTCTTCTAACAGTCTAGGAGGCCAATTGCCATCATCATTATTTGATCTAACTCAACTTTCTTACTTAAGTCTGTCTTCTAATCAATTAATCGGCCCAATTTCAAGCAAAAATGCCACACTTTCAAAACTAGAAACACTCGATTTGTCTAA
This sequence comes from Arachis ipaensis, assembly GCF_000816755.2. Lineage (NCBI taxonomy): Eukaryota > Viridiplantae > Streptophyta > Magnoliopsida > Fabales > Fabaceae > Arachis > Arachis ipaensis. The sequence continues at coordinate 6,198,729 of NC_029791.2, read as the reverse complement.
TAACCATATAAATGGGACAATTCCAGACTGGTACTATTCTTTGTCTTCATTGACATACCTAGATCTTAGCATGAATCAGCTCACTGGGCCAATTAGCAAATTCTCCACTTCTTCATTGATAATGCTAGATCTTAGCATGAATCAGCTCACAGGGCCAATTAGCAAATTCTCCACTTATTCATTGGAATTTTTATTTCTCTCTGATAACAAATTTCAAGGTGATTTTCCAAATTTGATCTTTGAGTTTCTCAAAAATCTCGCTGAATTGGATATGTCATCAAATGACTTGAGTGGTCTTGTGGACTTTTCTTATTTTTCAAAGTTGGAAAGTTTAACTTACCTTGATCTTTCTAACAATATACTTCTCTCTGTTGATAGTAATAATAGTGTTGAATATACCTTACCCAAACTTGAAAATTTAGATTTATCTTTTTGTGGTGTTACTGTTTTTCCTTCATTCCTACCTAGACTACAAAATCTAAGATCGTTAGATATTTCTAACAACAAAATCCATGGAAAGATTCCCAATTGGTTTGGTGATAATCTCTTGCACACATGGAAGATAATGTATTTTATTGACCTCAGTTTCAACCAGCTGCAAGGAGATCTTCCGATTCTACCAAATGGCATCAATTACTTTTCAGTTTCAAACAACAACTTCACAGGAGGCATTTCTTCAACAATATGCAATGCAAGCTCCCTCAATATGCTAATCCTGTCTCACAACAATTTGACTGGCAATATTCCACAATGTTTGGGATCCTTTCCTTGGCTTCAGGTTTTGGATTTTCAAATCAACAACTTTTATGGAAGCATACCTGAAAACTTCTGCAAGAGTAATGCTTTTGAGACTATTAAGTTGAGTGGCAACCATTTAGAAGGACGAGTACCACAGTCTTTGGCAAATTGCTCAAAACTAGAAGTTCTAGACCTTGATGACAATAACATAGAAGATGTATTTCCCAGTAGGCTAGAAGCTCTTCAGGAATTACAGGTACTCAGTTTACGAAATAACAAATTTCATGGTACCATCATTCGTTTGAGTAGGAAGCACCCATTTCCAAAGTTGAGAATTTTTGATGTGTCTAATAACAAGTTTAGTGGCCCTTTGCCAATGCAATACTTTCAAGAGTTTCAAGGAATGATGACTCTGAATGATAGTACCCCAGAGTATATGATTACCAATGGTAGACTCTCCGGCTCATATAATGACTCTGTTGTGATCATTATGAAAGGTCAAAAGAGAGAAATGTCAAGAATATTAACTATTTTCACAACCATAGACTTATCAAATAACATGTTTGAAGGAGAAATTCCACATGTCATTGGAGAATTAAGTTCTCTCAAAGGGCTTAATCTTTCTCACAATAAAATCAGTGGTAACATTCCACAAACTCTGGGTAATTTGACAAGTTTGGAATGGTTAGACCTCTCATGGAACCAACTGAAAGGTGAAATACCTATGTCCTTGACAAATTTGAATTTTCTATCTGTCTTGAACCTTTCTGAAAACCAGTTGAAGGGAGTGATACCAACAGGAAAACAGTTCAATACATTCCAAAATGATTCTTATAGAGGAAATCCAATGCTATGTGGATTCCCTTTGTCAAAGTCATGCCGCAATGATGAAGAACAACCACCTTCAGTTCCTGAGGCAAAAGAATCATTATTTGGGTGGAAGTCAGTTGCAGTGGGATATGGATGTGGAATGGTGTTTGGGATGTTCCTTGGAAGGTTGTTTATAAAGACTGCGAAACCCTTGTGGCTTGCCAGACTTATTTGTGGCTATACTTAACAAAACATGCACAGCAGATCAGAGGCCATGCAAATTGTAGGGAGACTGTGTTAGCTTCTTGTGTTTTTCTTCTTTTTTTTTTTTTCTTTTTTTTTTTCTGTAATGATGATTCTTGACCAATGTAACTATGTAAGTGAAAATTGAGAATCATTATAAAATTAAAAGAATAAATTAAATAAGTGAAATATAAAATAATAATATAATTTAAATCATAAAAATGATCACCTGATTTAATACAAATGTATTCGGATTCTAATATTAAAAAAAAAAGAGAGATTTTAGTTAACTTAAAATTTTAACTACTTTATTATAATACTACAAATTTATGCACATAAAACGAACAACATATGTAGGACCATCTTGGCTCGCATAAAATAATGGATCTTTGAAGTTTGCTTATGTGTTTATGTGCAAATTTTTAATAAAATGCATCATATATTGTCAACTTATATCATGATTAATAAATTTATATATATGCTTTTATTTAATATATTTTTATATTTAAATGAATTTAAAATAATTTACGAATTGTCAAGAGAGATATTAGTCTACACCTTATCGCATTTTGGTAAAAAAAAAATGAAATGAAATTGGATTGCGAATAGAACTAATTCTCAATTGATATTATATGTATAATTTTAAATTTTTAATAAGATCGAGTGACACTTTGATTGTAAACACAATAAATTATATATGAGATTATGAGTATATGACATTACGTATGATTTTTTTTTTGTGTCTAAACATGAAAAAAAATAAAGTAAATTCTATCCTATATTCGAACGGATAATTTGCTGAAGATCAACACTGTGTGCTCAGAACAAATAACATTATTAGAGTTACTCTTGGTACTATATTTAGTCATCCAATTTGCAACTCTATTTGCTTTCTGGAATACCCATTCAAAGTGAATAAGATAAAAATTTTTGAATCTTGTGAACCAAATTTATTACTTCAAATAAATACCCATTTGTAAGATCATGTATGATAGGCAGAATGTTTCACATATAAACTAATCAAAGCATAAACGACATGTTTTAATAGTTGTGAGCATGCAAAACGATTTGTACACATTTTGATTGGATGCCATAACAAACAACGCCGTTTCACCAAATTATCTAGCGTAATAAGAGAATATTAGTTTATCATTTCATTTGCTGAGTCATTATCAAAATAAGATCGTGAGTCATTATCAAAATAAGATCGAGAGACTATAATATCCGAAACTTAATTTCAATGACAACAATAATACACTTAGAACATCAGGATCAAATTAATGCATGTCGTGAATCTCAAAACTACTACCAGGATTTAGTTTTTGATATTACTCATTTTAAAGTTTTTAGAAAAGTTGAATAACTTGAAATGAAATTTTTTTATGTTCGGTAAATAAAATTTAAATATGGTGAAAGTCAAATTAACATGTCATTAAGTTTATTTTTTATTTTTTATATGCTTAAGGTTCTTATTTAAAATTTTTGGATCACGTATGATTTGGGCTGTGAGTTATTAAGCAATCCGTTATAGTCTGAGCTAGTTACCACCCAAGCCAAGATCAAAGAATTCGTCCATTACATGCTTAAGGTTCTTATTTAAATTTTTGGATCACATGATTTAGGCTGTGAGTTATTAAGCAAGCTGTTAATCTGTTATAGTACGAGTTAGTTACCAGCCCAAACCAAGCCCAAAAAATACGTCTAGAAATATGTTTTGGGTGACTTGCGTCCAGAAATATATATGTCTACAGTATAGTAATATAATATATACACTATACAGTATACACACGAAAAAAAAAAAGATTATACATTCAGTTTGTTATACCAAATTTCACTCTTATTTTTCCTTTTTTGTGGATACAAATTAATGAGGCAATTATAGATAGGTGCATGTGATTTTTCTTTCCTTGCATTGAGAGGCTCCTATAAAACAAATAAAGTCTTGTAATAACTTCTTAGCATATAATATTAAATTATTAATACATATTGATACCATACCCCTCTTCTTGATTCGTTACATATGTCTCTCACAACAACGTAGGACCAACTTTGGTCACATAAAATGATGGATCTTTTTTTCTTGTACACTCCTTCATTTATGTTGTCTCCTTGGTTTGGATATCTGTTATTCCCTTCTCAATGAATCACTTCACTTGTATCTTACAAAACTCTAGATGCTTGAATTCAAGGAGAAATCAATTATTTCTAAAAACAATAAATCAATGCCTAGCTTATAGGCCAATCAAAGCTTATACTAGCAAATCTTTTAGGAATAAAATCCTAATAGTTCACCGTGTTTGATCCCTACAGGTTTGTTTATATATGGACATCATTTGTTGGATGAAACTAAAATTTTATAAAGAAACATTTTTTTTTTTATATATAATAAATGAGGATTGTGTGCAATTCAATTATGTTGACAATGTTAGTATATCTTTTGTGGTACGAAAATGTGTAATCGATTGGTTCAAGTATTTGGCAATGAAATTTTAAAATATTTTAATATTAAATCGAAGGATCTGTTTTTTTGTGATTTTTTTTAAATCCATAAATTGAATGGTCTAATTTTTG
>NC_029791.2:6192918-6194141 GCF_000816755.2 Arachis ipaensis | reverse complement strand
ATATTCTAATTTTTACACTCTAAATTCACATCTAAGATTAATATCCTTATAATCTATAATCTTAAAAAACACTATTTTCATTCCAATATAAAAAATAATTTGCGATGTTTTACTTCCTCGTCAGGTCTCCTGATGGAAATATTTTTGATAGAGTTTCAAAATAAAAGCATTTTAGAGGATAGACATAACAGATCATATATAAATGGATTTCACTTTCACAATGCTATCATCAAAATCTATGCTCATGATAAGTTTCCTTGTCTTCAAAATTAAAACAGTCAATATCTTTAACTTCTAATTACTCTTTGACTCCAGATTTTATATATGGTTATATCAACTAGTATTATTTAAGTATATATTATATATTCCATAAAAAAATCTTGTACCCATAAAAAAGTGTTTCTTTTAAAAAAAACACTTATATTAAAGATAAAGTTTAGGAGTCGACATTTTTATTAAAATTTAGCCAACATTTAATCATATTGATAATTACTACAAATTACAAAATCTGCTGACCCTAACACTCCTCCAAATTATTTTCCTTATGAAAGTATTCTATATACATACATACATATATTCTCATCATTATAAGTTTTCTTGTTTTTCAGAATTAAGAAATCAGAGGAAAAACATCTTTAGTTATTTTTCTTGTGTGTGTGTGTTGGAGAAGTGGGGTAGGAGTTGCGTTAACAACATAACATCTTTTATTTCTAATTGCTCTCTTTGGATCTATCCAGCATATTTTTTCAAATAGTTTAATTATGGTTATGTATTATTATATGTTAGTCCCTCTATTTTAAAATAAAAATCTCTTTTAGCTTTTATATTCATTGAAAAATTAATGTATTTAAAATATAAAAAACGTAACACCTATTTTGAAGAATGATAATATTCATATACCAAACATTTCTAATATTCATATAAAAATATGTTGCTTTTTTATATTATTCTTTAATTAACAAAATAAAAGAAATGTGTATTGATTGTTAAAAAATATTATTGCTAAAATAATGTCCACCATAATAAATGTATGAGTAACGGAATTGTATTTTAAAATAAGTGTTTTTTTGGTGACTTTAAAATAAGAGAGTATACACTTACACTGTATTTAACTCTATATATTAATATTCAATCATATTATGTATAAACTAAAAATTAATCATTAAATTAATTATTAGTATAAAATTTATGATGATATATAAATATATATTAAAAATGTGTTA
>NC_029791.2:6190936-6191798 GCF_000816755.2 Arachis ipaensis | reverse complement strand
CAATGATGGATTTTATTTTTTATGCATTTTTTCATATAAAAGTATTGGGTTTTGCTAAAGATAAAGTTTAGGAGTCGACATTTTTATTAAAATTTAGCCAACATTTAATCATATTGATAATTACTACAAATTACAAAATCTGCTGACCCTAACACTCCTCCAAATTATTTTCCTTATGAAAGTATTCTATATACATACATACATATATTCTCATCATTATAAGTTTTCTTGTTTTTCAGAATTAAGAAATCAGAGGAAAAACATCTTTAGTTATTTTTCTTGTGTGTGTGTGTTGGAGAAGTGGGGTAGGAGTTGCGTTAACAACATAACATCTTTTATTTCTAATTGCTCTCTTTGGATCTATCCAGCATATTTTTTCAAATAGTTTAATTATGGTTATGTATTATTATATGTTAGTCCCTCTACTTTAAAATAAAAATCTCTTTTAATTTTTATATTTATTGAAAAATTAATGTATTTAAAATATAAAAAACGTAACACTTATTTTGAAGAATGATAATATTCATATACCAAACATTTCTAATATTCATATAAAAATATGTTGCTTTTTTATATTATTCTTTAATTAACAAAATAAAAGAAATGTGTATTGATTGTTAAAAAATATTATTGCTAAAATAATGTCCACCATAATAAATGTATGAGTAACGGAATTGTATTTTAAAATAAGTGTTTTTTTGGTGACTTTAAAATAAGAGAGTATACACTTACACTGTATTTAACTCTATATATTAATATTCAATCATATTATGTATAAACTAAAAATTAATCATTAAATTAATTATTAGTATAAAATTTATGATGATATATAAATATATATTAAAAATGTGTTAAATAACAA
>NC_029791.2:6170995-6190874 GCF_000816755.2 Arachis ipaensis | reverse complement strand
CCGACCCGTTGCACCGTCCGACTTACCATCCGTACGACCTAGGCCACCGATCGGGTCAGAATCCTCGGGCAGCACCCGAAGTCCCGACTCGAAGTCCGGAATGACCTGCTCCTCCCACGTGGACCAGGACAGCTCATAGAAGCTTTCTGGCCAGTGGGCTAGGTCACTCATGGGCCAACCCAGCACAGTATATAAGGAGAGAGATCAGCTCTCCCCCAAGGTACGTAACACTTTACCTAATCCGGCTATCGCCTCGTACGGACACTGACTTGATCGTCGGAGTGTCCTTGCAGGTGGCCACCCCCACTACAAAATGTAAGAGCTTCTTCAACCACATATCCTTCAGCTATAGAACCTTCTGATTTAGCTTTGTTTCGTACATAGGACTTCAAATGTCCTAAATACATAGTTTGTATAATTGGCTTTAGTAAGCAAGATATAACTAAGTGACAGGTTAAATGAACAATGATTGAAAAGAGATATTTACCTCTCAATAGGATACATCCACCTATAGTGTATTGGTCCTCCAAGTTTTACTTCATCAACTAGATGACAGGTTAAATGAACCATGATTGTAAAGAAAGAAGGAGGGAACAACATTTCTAAATGACAAAGGGTAAGAATTATTCGAGGTTGGAGCTTCTCAAGTTCTGTAAGACTTAAGCTTTTAGAGCACAACTGTTGAAAGAATGAAGACAACTCTATTAGCACTGCAATAACTTTATCTGGTAGCACATTACGTATGGCAATGGATAATAGTTGCTGCATAAGGACGTGGCAATCATGGCTCTTCAATCCAGAAAGCTTTCTTTGCTTCAGGTCAACACACCGTAAAATATTACTCGAGAGACCATCTGGTACTCTAATATTCTTTATAGTACGTAAGAATACATCTTTCATGGAATTTGACATTGTGAACAAAGAGGATGATATCTCCCATTTTCATCTGGCCATAAATCTTTCCTTATATCCATTTCTTTGAGATCCTTACGAGCTTTGAGATTATCCTTTGACCTTCCAGTCTCATTGAGCAAAGTGTATAACACATTGTCGCAAACATTCTTTTCAATGTGCATGACATCTAGATTGTGGCGCAATAAGTTAGACTTCCAATAAGGAAGATCAAAAAATATGCTTTTCTTCCTCCATATCCCCGATTCATCATCTTCTTCAACAACTTTTCGTCGAGTCCTCTTACCTTTACTTGCCTGTAGTTCCTTCCCAAATGAAACATTGATGCCTTCAAGTTGTTCCAATATTTCTGACCCTGTTAGTACTGCTGGGGGATCCCTCAACTCGATATTTCCATTAAATTTTGCACGACTTAGCCTAAACTTATGACCCCTTTCTAAGAAACGGCGATGCCTCAAAAAACACAATTTTCCACCATGCTTTAATCTATATGAATCAGTGTTGAAATTACATGTGGGACAAGCATATTTACTGTGTACGTTCCACCCAGATAAGTTACCAAGGCCTGGAAAATCACTAATTGTCCACATTAATGCTGCTCGCAATGTAAACATTTCATTCTTGAACCTATCTAATGTTTGAACACCATCATGCCACAACTCTTTTAACTCTTTGATAAGAGGTTGTAAGTATATGTCTATGTTGTTCCCTGGCATTTTCTCTCCGGGAATAATCATTGACAAGATTAGTGATGTTGGCTTCATGCACTCCCATGGAGGTCAATTGTATGGAATAAGCACCACTGGCCAAACGCTATAGTTTGTACGCATAGCTCCAAAGGGATTGAATCCATCAGCTGCAAGACCAAGACGTACATTTCGAGGATCTTCGGCAAACCTATCATGAAGTAAATCGAATGTCTTCCAAGCTTCAGAATCCCGCGGATGCCTCATCTTCGAATCTTTCTTTTCTGCCAAAGCATGCCATCGCATTGATTGAGCAGTCTTAGAACACATGAATAATCGTTGAAGTCTCGGTTTTAGTGGAAAGTATCGCAAGATCTTTGCCGATTTCTTCTTTTTAGCATCGCTCCATTTAGATGTCTTGCATCTTTTGCATTCTTGCAAATCTTCATCCTCCCCCCAATATAACATGCAGTCATTAGGGCAAGCAGGTATCTTGGTATAATTAAGCCCTAGTTTGTTTATGATTTTCTTGGCCTCATAGAATGTATTTGAAATCTTCGCATTTCCAAAAGCATCTTTTATTAACTTGAGAATTTCGGTCATGGCTTTGTCGCTTATTTTGTATAAGCACTTTATGTGATACAGACTAATCAAGAAAGACAGTTTTGAATACTTTGTGCACCCTTCATACAATTGTTCACTACCATCTTCCAACAACTTGTAAAATTCTACATTTTCTCCATTGTGCTCTTCATTTTCTGCATCTTCTATGTTGTCTTCATCTCCATCTCCATCTTCTATGTTGTCTTCATCTCCATCTCCATCTTCAATCAAGTCAGGTCCAGCAACTCCAAACGCGTCATTGAGCATTATTACCATTGGATGTTGAGATGTCGAATCATCTTGTACAATTTGACTAGTTTGATGAGCTTGTGACCCAACTCCAACTGCTTCTTCACCATGCCAATACCAAACTTTGTAGTTTTCTGGAAATGGCTTGACTATTAAATGTTCAAAAACTTTCTCTCTTGTTTGCCACTTGCCAAAACCACACACCGGACAAGGGCATTTAATCTGACAACCCCTGAGAGATCGATGCTCAAAAGCAAAATCCAAAAACTTGTTTAAACCATCTTTATACTCGTGCGTGTTTCGTGGTTTTCCAATCCATGACTTATCTATTGACATGACTAAGAGGGACTAGAAAGAAGAATATTAAAAAATCTATTCATTAAAAATCTCTCTCTCTCTCTCTCTCTCTCTCTCTCTCTTATCTTCTATTTTACACTAAAAGAAGAAACCTTCACACGAGAAATAATAAGAAAGCGTTAACAGCACAGAAAACCAGCAATTTAATTTATCACATAGCAAATGAATTGTAAAAACAAAGTTGAATATGGAATTAACGGAAATATATCGATGAAAGTAGAATCAGATTGAAAATATTACCCTAAGCGACCAGAATTCAAAAGAGAATAAGTTTCCAGATCTGGGAATCACTGAAGCCCCCCTCCAGTCTTCGAGACTAACGACCTATGAAGAAGAAAACCCATGGAACAGGAAGAAAGAAGATTACAGAGAGATAAAGCTATAATTAGTTTTATAAAATTGAAGATAAATGTGATTAAGAAATTCTTCCATACCCCTTTTAATTCAATTTCAAATGCTTGCACCTGATATCAATACAAAATTAGTCATATAATTAGTCATATCAAAATCCTAGTAAACAACAGAGCCTAGAGTATACATATTGTGAACAGTTCAATCAATCACTATATATATATACAGGTGGATCAATTTACACTTGCCACAAATGCTATAAAATTCAAAAAGGATTAAAAAAATAAAAGATTATGGGGCATAGTGAAATTCATTTCAAATCAACTCAAAGTAAAAAAAACGATAATCTCTCTTATCCTAACAGATGCATTTAGATACAGAACAAAAAATGCAGTAGTTACTTAAATACTAAAGAAAAGACAAACAAACAAATAAAATTAGTCATTTTCTAATTCCTTCTCAGAAAAGATAATATGAGCTTAATTACTATGCAGGGACTGTGAATTTTACACTACCATCCGATAACATGTTTGCATTTTTTATACTTCAACCGAAATTGCATGCAAAATTAAATCCAATCCCATTCAAACAGTATATAACTTGAAAATTGAATTAAAATATTCAGAAGCAGAAAATTATATAACATTATCAAACGCAGAAACAAAAGAAACAAGGAAGAGATATAATTATTATTAATACCATTATCAAACAGCAGAAACAAAAGAAGAGTATGTGAAGAAATTATACTTTTAAATGTAGTTTACTTTTAATACCTATCAAACGTCAATAGAATGCTTCAACACAAGACCTGATTGCGGAGCTGCAGAGAAACGAAAATCCCCAAAAAAGAGAGGTCAAACAGTGACATGAGCGATCTGACTATCTAGCTTTCACGGCCTCTCTGGTACCATGTTTTTGATTTTCTACAAACAAACAAAAAAGAGAGGTCAAACAGTGACAATAATTAATTAATTAATTAATAATTATTAATTGTTGTGAATAAATAACGAGCATGGAAATTGGGAAATTGGGATTTGACGAAACTTCAAATAATTAGGGATTTTAAATTACAATTTTAAATAATTAGGGATTTTAAAAAATAACAATGATTAACCGACACAAGATATCGGTGAAAACGACGACGATTGCAAAAACTGCGCAACACAGTGAAAATTCAAACGAAAAGAAGAAGAAGAAGAAAAGTTGCACTAGTGGATCTGGATTGAGTTAGGTTGCATGGTGGTGAAGGATGAGAGAAATGGAGAAAGGAAACTGGGTGTGCAGTGTAGAGATCTATGACTGGCTCACGCCTTGATCGAAGAAACCAAAAATTTCAGTTTTGATTTCGCCTTCTCTAAAGAACTTGAGAGGGAGCTGCAGAGAAACAAATCAATAACTTGAGAGGGAGAGGTACCTAGAGAAATGGTAACTGGCGGAGAGAGAAAAAGCCAGAGAGGGAAGAACGGCGTTGTCGGAGAGCTTCTTTACACGGAGGAGACGAAGGAGAGAAAAGGGAGATCGAGAGCGCCGTTACTGTGTTTCGTTTAATGAAGCTAGGGTTGCATTTCTTTTGTTTTATATACGTGTGAAAATGGCGATTCAAAACCGCCATAATCACCTGAACCGCCACCAAAACACAAAGTTAATTATAGCAGCAACTAATAATGCCATAATAACCGGGTATTACGGCGGTTCTTTAAAACCGCTGTAATATCAATGCCATTTTAAACTCTTTTTTTATAGTTCCTCCGTCACGTCACCTCCGACGCCTCCAGTTCACACCCTTGTCTCTACTCCACGCCAGCTTAGCGTCTCTCCCGTTCACCCTTACGTCTTCACCCGATCCGTCGGATACCCGAGATCTTCAGGTAATGAACAATATCTTCTGTGCATAAAGTATTTTTTATGAAACTATATTAAAATTATGCTTTTACTTACTCTATTTTAAATATGGCTTTCATTTTTGGTACATTGACAAATCAACACGTGATGTTAATTTCTCAGTATACTTAACTGTTAATATAAAAGTTTAACAAGATGAGTAAAAAAATAAAACTCACATTTGAAATAGTGATATATTTACCAATTAAATTCAAGTAAAAAAAGTAGTAGTTGACTTTGATATTTATTTGTGTATTTTAACATCATCATGGTAATGATGATTAAACTTAGAATATAACATTATAACGTAAACTAACCCAAATTTCTTACAACTAATTAATAACCTTTTCCCATTGACATCACATATTCACATAATATTCAAATAAATACGTTCATGTTAAAATCATATATATTTAAACTATCATTTATTTCAAATCAGGAAAATTAAAATTAGTGACGGTAAAATTCAACATTTTGAAGATTTTGAATTCGATACGCTTTAAAATGTTAGATTTGGATCTTCTAAATTTTAAATTTTATTTTAAAAAATAAAATGTGATTTCTTACCATTTATTTCATAGGTAGGACGACAAAAAAAAATATAAAAAAAAATTTATTCAAAAGTGAAAAATCACAATTTACCTTTTAAAATAAAAATTCAAACTTTAAAAAATTCAAATTCTAAAATGTCAATAAAACGTGTCTTTTTGTCATTGTTATAAAGTATCCTTCTAAATAATGATTTTTTTTTAAAGTACTATCTAAAACACATATATAGAAGATATTTTTCTTATACAAGTTATAATCCAGAAAATAGAATAGAATAAAAAAAAAGCAAGAATGAATGAGAAATTCTGCTAAATATCAACGACTTATTATTATTTTTTTAATAAGAATAGGATTTATCTCTTTTTTTTTTTTAATTTTTGTTTTTAGAATCGACAGGCCTCCTATACTTTTAACATGAATTTGTTTCGGTAGTTATTTATCCAATTGTAACATCAATTTGAATTGGGACGTTTTCAATTGGTATATAGGATTTAGTAATCCTTTTCATATCAGAAAATGTATCAGGCAATTTATTTGTTATTTTTTGCAAATGTATAATATTTTAAACTTTTATTTCGCATTGATCGATGATCTAATTAAATGCATAAAAATAATGCATTTCAATTAAGTTCTTTTTCAAGAAGCTTATTTTCTTCCTCTAATGTTAGAAATTTTAATTCATCAAAATTACAATCTTCAAATCAAGCTTTAAACACATTTCCTGTTTGTAAATCAAGATACCTCACTATAGAAGGAGAATCATATCCCACCTAAATTATCAATTTTCTTTGGAGTTCCATTTTAATGCACGCGAGAAGGTGGGGGCAATTGGAAACATTTGGTTGCTGGTCAAAAGTTAATTGTAAAGAAAAAAATTGATGGTAACTTGTTAACCTCCAACGAATAAATGCTGCAGCATATAAAACTGTATGCTCTCAAACTAACAGAGGTTGAAAAATTTGTTCTCATATGTAAGGGTCTAGCAATTAATTGGAGGCGTTTAATAAGTGATTATGCTAACTCATTTTGTGTGTAAACATGACCTATTGGATGTTCAACGCTTATTCTGTTAGCCATACAATAAGCATCAAAAGCTTGGGAGGAAATTCACTAGCATTATCAAGACGAATTGCTTTGATTGGATTTTCTGGAAACTGTGCTTTTAATCGAATAATTTGTAATCTCACAAACGCCAAGTTGCAAGAAGACAATAAGCACACATGTGACCATCTCGAAAATACGTCTATTAGGACCATAAAATATCCAAAAGATCCACATGGTGGATGAATAGGTCCACATATATCACCTTGAATCCTTTCAAGGAATTTAGGAGACTCAAATTCAATCTTTATTGGTGATGGCCTTAAAATTAGTTTTCCCTAAGACCATGCAGCACAATAAAATTCAATATATTTAAGAATTTTCTGGTTCTTTAGTGAATATCTATGGAAGTTTTCAAAATTTTTTTGCATTATTGTTGTTCCAGGAGGACCCAATTGATCATGCCAAATTATAAATTCATTTGGGTTAGTAAATTTCTGGTTTACAATGGCATGTGATTCAATTGCACTAATTTTAGCATAATATAATCCAGATGAAAGTAAGGATAACTTTTCTAACATAACTTTTTTTATTTGAATAATAAGTTGTGATATATAAGTACTTATGATTTTTCTTATTCATTATTTCAATATAATATCTATTTTAGCGAATATCCTTAAAACTCAACAAGTTCCTTAGAGACTTGGTGGACAATAGTACATTATTATATTTATTATGAATTTTGTTCCTCCGAAAAATAAAATTATAGCTCTTCCAGAGTCTTCTATCACATTTCCTGAGCCAATAATAGTATTAACATATTCTTCTTTTGGTACAAGATGAATAAAATATATATTACTTTTGAGAATGATATGCGAACTTGCACTATCTGCAAGGCAAACATCTTCATTATATATCCTTGTCATTTTTTTCAAAGACAAATAATAATAATAAAATGAGTAGCAGTATATGCACAGTAAAATTGTATTCCTGATTAATAATTATTTTTCTAAGAAATACGGTTCATAAAATAGTTCCATATGCTAAAATTTTATTATTATTACTATATTATTATTATTTTAGAACTTGATACATTTAGTGATTTTGAAATTCATAGATGTAACATCTTGAATATATTTTTTTCCCTTCAAACAATTTACATATAATTTCTTTTATTACTACCCAACCATCCAATTTTACTAAAATTCCTATATTACCCTTATTCTCCCTCCCCAACCTTAACCCTAATTTTATCCGTATAACCATTTTCTAACACACTCATACCTGAGAATGAAAAAAAGAAAGAGAGAGACAGAAGAGAACCAAGACGCAAGAGAGAGAAAGAGAAGGAGGCACCGTCCCGCGCTGCCGTGCCCTGTTGCCGTTGTCGAAGCATCCATCGTTGTTGCGGTTGCCTGGGTCATCATCGAAGGGAGCCGTTGCTAAGCTTGAGAGAGCGAATGAGGGAGCTTCTTAGAGAGTGAAGGGGGTTTGCGGAGGAGGTAGAACCGCGATGAGGGAAGAAGGGGGAGCCGCCTCCGTTGTGGACAAGCCGTCGCCGTTGAGGCCGCCGTCGTCTCTGTTAGGGGTCGCCGTCATTACTGAATGAAGAGGGAGAGTTTGAGCTGGCCAGAGAAGGGAGGAAGAGAGAGTCACGAGGAGGAGCCGTTCACCATCATCGCGTCTGCTGTTGCCATCAACGGAGCTCGTTGTCAAGGGAGCATCGCCGACATCACTGCTAATGAACCGTCTCAATCCCTGTTTTGGTCTCGCTCAGCCCCACACCCCCTTCATTCTTGTCTCTAAATCAGCACCATTTTTTCCTGTTCTGCCTCCATTTTTGAAACTGTAATGCTTCCACCTTTACTCTACTGCATTTTGTTCTTTTCTTACATGCTCTTGTTTTAATCGCGATAATATATGTCTCTATTTTAGCACTATCGCTCTACTTTTGTTGTGTTTCTACTGAAAATTATCTTGAGTACTGGTATTGGTGCTGTCATGGAATTGTTAGAGCTGTTGATGTTATGATTACATCTGCAATGTAGCCATGGAAGTTGCTGCCACCGTCTCGGTCCAAATTCTATGCTCTTTCGTTCCATTCTATTCCAACCTTTCTCACCATTTAATTTGGCACTCCAAACTCGGTCTCTTCGATCTCTTAGGACCAAGTTGTGAGTAGACTTTACATTTATAATCGTTAAGGTTTTGGTTTATGCTATACTGAGTTTTTAATTATATATTATAGTTGGATAATTATTTTTATGAAGTTCATATTTTAGAAATTTTACATAAGACTATATATATATGTTAGATAGAACTTTATATTATTTTAGAACATTGATTTTATTTGAATATATTTTTTTGAAGTATTGAAGTATTTGTTAACATTCATATATTTTGAAATTGTGAAATATGTTCTTATGATTAAAAAAAGTATGATTGGAAAAGATTTCTAATGAGAAAGTATTATCTAATTCGATTTGATTCGATACCTTATATATTTGTAAGATTAGAAATTTATTGTATTTGAAGCTATATGTTTTGAATTGGTTTGGGAGGCTCGTATTAGAAAACCGTAATTAACGGCGGTTATGACGTTAACCTAGATGCATCTGGCTCAGATCTCAGCTAGCAGGGGTGCTGCTAGTCTAACGTGTAGGCTATACGTTGGATCTGTTATTCTGTACGGACACACTAGAGGAAAGGGCTACCCATAGAGGTGGAGCCGCCCAAGTGTGGACTTTTTATTTGATTTTTGTATGAGAACTCCCTTATTGATTCACTTATTATGATCAATTACTATTTTCTAATTAATAAATTACTTTAATAATAATGTTTATATGGTCTCATATGAATTATAAATGTATTGTCTAATCACTGAGTTGCAAAACTCATTCCGTTTTTCTAAAAATATTTTTTAGGAATAAATACTTGAATATGTGAGCTCTCTATTCAAGAATTATGATCTGCAATGGATTTCTGTTCCTTGTTGAGTTTCTAGACGTTGTATGCTCTATATGTCATAGGCAGGATCCAACCATTCTTAATTATTTTAACTTTTGTTGAAAATGTATAATTATTTATTTTAGAACTTGTAAATTATTCAAAATCTTTGTAACTTTCTTATTTAATTTATATTTGAGTCTGATAGGCTTGCTAGGGGATTGTTTCCCTGAGTGCCGATCATGGCTCATTTTGGGCCGTGACAATAAACATAAACATAAATATTTTATTAAACATTATTTATATACATATGCTTGAAGTTCAAATACATAGGGAATAAAACTTAACGAAAATTAAAGTGAATTGAATTTCAAGTTTCAGTTACCAAAGAATGAGAGAACATAATAAAGCTTGGTCTCTTAGGTTTGTGATTGGACTTGTTTTTTTTTTTTTTTAATATCAAGGTTCAGCCACTAAAATTTAATCAAATTTTGTACAAGGTTGAATTTGTTTATTGTTCAAGATGGGCTTTAAATATTTGTTCCTTGGGCCAACTTGTTTTCTTTTATTTTTTGCACACTTAATCAAATACATCAAACAAATAATTGAAAATATTTTAATAAAATATTTTAACAATACTTTAATGATATTTGTTCACTATTTTAATTGAATATAAGTTTTCCAAACTCAACAATCTCCCTTTTGATGACAAAAATTATTAAAATAAATTAAAAAAATTTATGATAGAAAACTTTCCTTTTGATGATTCACCGATATCTCTCCTTTTCTTTTGTTCAATAGGCTCCCTCTCAATGTGTGCTTTGATTACCCTGTTTGTAAAAAAATATTCATAGAAATAATGCCTATATACAAGCTCTAAAAAGTTCCTAAAAGGCGACTAAAAATTTTTAAAAATAGAACCTTTAAACTAGAGCCAAAATTTCACAAGTGAATGCACATAAAGCCAATTAAGGACAAGGGTTAATAAAGCTCTATAAGCCAAACAACCCAGATAAGTTTGAGCAAATAATTTTATCAAAACAATTCAAAGCTCAAGACCGAAACAGATCACAACAGGGCTCATGATATTTTAAATAGAGCGCTCAAAACAGAGCATTAAAATAGAAAATGATGAGCGGATAATTTATACGCTTTTTGGCATTATTTTTAGTATGTTTTTAGTAGGATCTAGTTACTTTTAGGGATGTTTTCATTAGTTTTTATGTTAAATTCACATTTCTGGACTTTATTATGAGTTTTTATGTTTTTCTGTAATTTCAGGTATTTTCTGGCTGAAATTGAGGGACTTGAGCAAAAATCAGATTCAGAGGTTGAAGAAGGACTGCTGATGCTGTTGGATTCTGACATCCCTGCACTCAAAGTAGATTTTCTGGAGCTACAGAACTCAAAATGGCGCGCTTCCAATTGTGTTGGAAAGCAGACATCCAGGGCTTTCCAGCAATATATAATAGTCCATGCTTTGGCCGAGTTTAGATGACGTAAAAGGGCGTTGAACGCCAGTTCTACGCTGCTGTCTGGAGTTAAACGCCAGAAACAAGTCACAAACCAGAGTTGAACGCCAGAAATACGTTACAACCTGGCGTTCAACTCCAGAAAGAGCCTCTGCACGTGTAACATTGAAGCTCAGCCCAAGCACACACCAAGTGGGCCCCGGAAGTGGATTTATGCATCAATTACTTACTTATGTAAACCCTAGTAGCTAGTTTATTATAAATAGGACCTTTTACTATTGTATAAGGTATCTTTTGATCAGTTGTATGCTATCTTAGATCACGTTTGAGGGCTGGCCTCTCGGCCATGCCTGAACCTTTCACTTATGTATTTTCAACGGTAGAGTTTCTACACTCCATAGATTAAGGTGTGGAGCTCTGCTGTTCCTCAAAGATTAATGCAAAGTACTACTGTCTTTCTATTCAATTCAACTTATTCTGCTTCTAAGATATCCATTCGCACCCAAGAACATGATGAATGTGATGATTATGTGACGCTCATCATCATTCTCCCTTATGAACGCGTGCCTGACAAACACTTCCGTTCTACATGCAAACAGGCTAGAATGAATATCTCTTGGATCTCTTAATCAGGATCTTCGTGGTATAAGTTAGAACCCATGGATGGCCATTCCTGAGGTCCGGAAAGTCTAAACCTTATCTGTGGTATTCCGAGTAGGATCCGGGAAGGGATGGCTGTGACGTACTTCAAACTCGCGAGTGCTGGGCGTAGTGACAGACGCAAAAGGATAGTAAATCCTATTCCAGTATGATCGGAAACCTCAGATGATTAGTCGTGCCGTGACAGAGCATTTGGACCATTTTTACAAGAGGAGGGGATTGTAGCCACTGACAACGGTGATGCCCTTGCATAAAGCTTGCCATGAAAAGGAGTAAGACTGATTGGATGAAGACAGCGGGAAAGCAGAGGTTCAGAGGGACGAAAGTATCTCCATACGCTCGTCTGAAATTCTCACCAATGAATTACATAAGTGTTTCTATCCTTCTTTTATTATTTAATTTCGAAAACTTCATAACTATTTTATATCCGCCTGACTGAGATTTACAAGGTGACCATAGCTTGCTTCATACCAACTATCTCCGTGGGATTCGACCCTTACTCACGTAAGGTATTACTTGGACGACCCAGTGCACTTGTTGGTCAGTTGTATCGAAGTTGTGACAATTTATGAATTGAGATTAGAGCACCAATTCTTTGGAGCCATTACCAGAGATCACAATTTCATGCACCAGAAAACTATTTCAATTCAATTTCTCCCTCTTTTGTCATCAAGGAGGGATACCTGCAGGTACATAATAACAAGTGATGCAATCACAATATTAAATCATGCAAAACAGAAAAATAGTACTAATGATAAAGTTATTACAGTTATCCAACTGAAAATAAAGTGCAAGACAAATAAAAACAGTTTTAGAGCTCTAAATTCAGAGTTATCAAAAGTAAAGATCTGTCCTAGACAGCAAGGAGCAGAACTAGGCATTAGAAAGCTCTTCTTCGGATTCCAGGAAGTCATCTTTTTTCTCAGAGGGTGTCATGTCCTCATCAACTGAATCCAAGTGCTTTAGGAGCAAATTTACCATGTCATGAGATTTTAGCTAGATTTTTTCATTTTGCATTGCCAGCTTTCGAGCTTTCTTACTAGATTTGACCATTTGCTTGGTCATGGTAGCAAATTCCAAAAAGATATCTTTAACCATTTCAAAGAAAAGATACTTGTATAAATCAGATGTACAAGCAATTGAGGGAGATGAGAGGCTTTCATCCTCACTTTCAGACACGGCCGGAGCCTTAGTACATTTGACATTTTTACCCTTAGCATGTTGCGGTACACCACCACCTTTGATAGTGGACATTCCGTTCTCAACAGACTCATTACTCAAATCAATATTAAAATACTCAAACAAGTAAGTTAAAAATATACCATAGAACAAGAAACTCTTTTTAGCACTTTTCACACAATCCCACATGTGAAGAATCATAAGGTAAGCAAAAGAGACGGAAATCTATTCTATTGTATAAAAATTGAATTTTTGCTCTTAATGATAAAGTTGACGTGGCATACTTTTGAGAGTGTTTCTTAATTTATTTCTTTTAACTCATTAAATATAATTCATTACGATAACTTAATTATGTTAACTAATTAATTTGATTAGATATTTAAGTATCATACAATTTATTATAATTTATATCAATCAATAAAAATAAATAAAAAAAATCAATTATATTAATTATTTGTATCAACTAATTGATTTGATTAATTCTTAAAATTACTTTTATTTAATTTATTTTATTTATTTAAATACATGAATTATAACTAATTAATTATTTACTTTTTTTTTAGGATAAATATATCAAATTATATTCCTAATATAAAAATACAAACTTTTATTCCTTTTATTTTTATTTTATCACTATAAAAGACTAATATATGAGAAGAAAATTTCATTTGTTTACTAATTACTGTTTCATTTGGTAGTTTTTACAACAATTCTTTTACTTCCTATGAGGCGTTGTCGCAAGAAGACAACCATCGTGAACACAAACCACCACACCCTTTAATTCCCGTTAACTTAGTACTCATTATTCGAAGTTATATATGATATGTTAGTCATGAAGCATTCATGGACCATGGTGTTATCATGTATGCATAAATAAAAAAAAGTTTCGAATTTGAACTTACTTAAGTCATTTACCTATTTGTATGGTATATTGAAGAGTAAAATTACTTTCAGTTTGTGTTGTACAATGATATTATGGTCTAATTTAAACTTTTACTTTAGAACTGATTGTGTACTAAAAATATAAACTTTTTTTGTACATAATTAATTTTTATAATGACCTACAAACACGGTAAAAAAAGAGTTAAGTTCCTCCTAAAGGTATTGGGCTAAAAGGATGGAACCCAAAAGAACACCTTGAGGAGTTGAATTTCTCTTCAGTGAGAACTATATTGGTGGAAGTGGATTGGTTGGATTTGGAGTGTAAAGGTGTCATCTAGTTGAAAGAAAACCAAACTAGATGTCCCTTCACTAATGTCACATGTCAGGAGCTTTAGTTTATCGTGTGAGAATCAACTTCCTACCTTTTCAGTTGACAAGACTTGAGGTGATACAAATACCTAAAGATATTTTGGAAAAAGCAGTAAACCAAATATCAGACTAAAACCATTGGACAATAGATTTCCTCTTCATCATGGTTTTACACTATAAAAAAGGACCTCAAGCCACCTCTGTAAAGCACTCTCACTTTTCACTTTCACCTTGATCATCTTCTTCTTGAGAGACCTTGAACCCTTTTTCATCATTTACTTTCACCTTCACCTTCATCCTCTTCTGAGAGCTTCTTTTTTGAAAAACCTTTTATCTTCTTTTTTACTTCTGAACCTGAGAAGCTAAAGAACCCATATTTTCCTCTCCCAAAATTCCTCTCATCGTTCTTCATTTCATCCATCACCTTCACGAGTAAAAACTGGTAATCGGGTGTTTCACCAGAACACTCGACGACCCTTAGCCCACCCCTGTCCACTTTAAACAAAGCTCATTCATCCTCTTGTGATATTAGTGGAGGTCTCAACACTTGTTCCCACCTCTCTTCCTCATTATTAGTTCTTGTATTGATTATCTGCCATTAATAGAAGTATTTTTCCTCACAAGTTTACTTACCCCTAATCTCTCATCTTAACTATTATTTTTCACTTAATCTATTTTTCACAAAACTCACCCGAATCACTTGGCGACTCCACTGGGGAGGAACACTTCGACGTGATGGCTAGAGATCAAACGAGGTATAGAACCCCCTCACCACCTCTGTTCGTGAATCTGAAGAATATGGAGGAAGACGAGAATACCCCAGTTACTTGTAGGGAGTTGACACGTATTCTAAAAGTCAAGGGATCGTGAAGCTGAGTTGCAAGAGTTGGAAGGAAAAAGAGAAGTTGTGGGAAGCAAGATGGAAGAATATAACTGGAGATTGGCATTAGCTTATGACAAGCACATTCGGCCCAGGGTGTTTCTAGAGGGATATCTGGTACTAAAAATCAGTAGACGCAGTAATAAGGAAGATGCCTTTGCCAAAATGGACTCCCAAATGGAGGGTCCTTACATTGTTTCTGAGGTACACCCCCAACGGACACCGCATCTTGCTGGACCCTGATCATGGAACAACCATCGGCCCCATCAATTTCAAGTACGTTAAACAGTACTATGCCTAATTTCAGTTTTAGAAGTTAGAATTTTAATTCCAAAAGGTTTCTTTATCAAGAGCCAATGTTTATGTTATATTATTCTGCAAGCATCCTGCAATACATGAGAAAACTACTTTAACAATTATACACTCAAAAAATGTGAGTGATGCATCTTAAGAAATTTGCAGTACAAAATAATTCCAAAAAAGTGAAGTGCCCCACCCTCCAAGCTCCTAAAAAGAGTCGAGCATAAATAGGGCAAGAAAGTTATGGGTACCTTCCTTTTTTTTCTTTTGGAACTGTTTCAAAAAAATGAAGTGTCCCACCCTCCAAGCTCCTAAAAAGAGTCGAGCATAAATAGGGCAAGAAAGTTATGGGTACCTTCCTTTTTTTTTTGCCTAAAAAAAAGCAGAAAAAAATGGCTACTACTTTTCTTAAAATCATACACTCCCCCTGCAAAAAAAATTAATTAAAATAAATTATTTTATTTTTAAATATCCACAAACGAACATTGCTCATAATTTTAATTCAATTTCTTTTTTTTTATTTGTGATTTCATTGGAAACGTATACAAATGAGGATATAACATCCAAAGTTGTAAGGTGAAAGATCTTTATCAAATAATCTCTATAGCTAATTTCGAAATTAGCAACCCAATATACATGGGAGCTGAGAGGGGTTAAGACAAAAACAAGGAAAGAAGAAAAAGGGTCTTACCAAGTAAGAAGACAGAGTAAAAAGACAGAACAAGGTTGAATGTAGGAGTGTTCTTTGCCCTAAGAAAAACTCCCAATTATTGAAGAAGACAGAGGATTTGGATGGTGGTGATGATAACAGTGATGATACTGCGCTGTGTAAAAAATGTCCTAGCAGAGATGATGAGGAACACCTCTCCCCTACCCTTCCAGGTGTTCTCTCTCCTTATGTGTCTCTCCAAATTCAGGTACTCAAATTTAAAACGCGTCCAATTAGAAGGGTAAGAGTTTCTCCCCTTCTTATTCCCTTATATATTAAATTATTATATTAAATCAAATCATCCCTCTTTTTTCATACAAATAAATTATGAATATATTTATTTACTAATCTTATTTATTTATTTATTTTATTAATATTTAAAATATTTGCACAATAACATTCTTTTATTCATTTTTTATGAGTACATAATTATATTCATATTATACAGAAATATTTATATTTGAATATCATAATATTTATAAATACATATCTCATTATGACAAAAAAATAAATAAAAGAGGGGAGATTTGATTCTTTAGAGTTATGATATTTTAACCGAAAAAAAATTTTAATTATTTTTGTTCTGTTGAGTACAAAAAAGTTTAATGCAGCTTGAGGAAATACTTTGTACCCTCAAAAACTACATGGAGGCTTATGATTGTGTACTAAAAATATAAACATTTTTTGTACATAATTAATTTTTATAATGACCTACAAACATGATCAAAAAAGAGTTAAGTTCCTCCTAAAGGTATTGGGCTAAAAAGATGGAACCCAAAAGAACACTTTGAGGAGTTGAATTTCTCTTCAGTGGGAACTATATTGGTGGAAGTGGATTGGTTGGATTTGGAGTGTAAAGATGTCATCTAGTTGAAAGAAAAACAAACTAGATGTCCCTTCACTAATGTCACATGTCATGAGCTTTAGTTTAACGTGTGGGAATCAACTTCCTACCTTTTCAGTTGACAAGACTTGAGGTGATACAAATACCTAAAGATATTTTGGAAAAAGCAGTAAACCAAATATCAGACTAAAACCATTGGACAATAGATTTCCTCTTCATCATGGTTTTACACTATAAAAAGGACCTCAAGCCACCTCTGTAAAGCACTCTCACTTTTCACTTTCACCTTGATCATCTTCTTCTTCACAGACCTTGAATCCTTTTTCATCCTTTACTTTCATCTTCACCTTCATCCTCTTCTGAGAGCTTCTTTTCTGAAAAACCTTTTATCTTCTTTTTTACTTCTGAACCTGAGAAGCTAAAGAACCCATATTTTCCTCTCCCAAAATTCCTCTCATCGTTCTTCATTTCATCCATCACCTTCACGAGTAAAAACTGGTAATCGGGTGTTTCACCAGAACACTCGATGACCCTTAACCCACCCCTGTCCACTTTAAACAAAGCTCATTCATCCTCTTGTGACATTAGTGGAGGTCTCAACACTTGTTCTCCACCTCTCTTCCTCATTATTAGTTCTTGTATTTATTATCTGCCATTAATAAAAGTGTTTTTCCTCACAAGTTTACTTACCCTTAATCTCTCATCTTAACTATTTTTTTCACTTAATCTATTTTTCACAAAACTCACCCGAATCAAGAACTTGTTATGATTTTATCTCATTATTTTCTCTTAGATATCAAGTTGATGTATTTTTATTTATTATTATTGAAACGGATGTGATATGAAATTTATAAAAAAAAAGCTCTCACACTCAATTTTTTTATTGTAGTCTTCTATCTCTTTTATTTTTTTCTTTTTATTCATTTTATTCTTTTTTTTTAAATATCATACAAAATTTATACCAATTAATTATAATTCATTATATCAGTTAGTTTAATTCATTAATTTATAATATGCATAATAAAATAGATAATTTGTTACTTATAACGTTAATTCTTCTAAAATATAAATCTATATATAATTATACTTTAATCATGTGAATTAAAGACCAAATTAAAATAATATGATTTCTTATTTATTCAAATTGAATGTAATAATACAAATTAATTTTATTAGATAATCATGATCTTCTGGTCTTTTTATATACAGATGGCCAAATAAATTTATAAGAGTATCTCTAATATTTGATATTAATTTTATTTTATTTTAGATTCTAGGATGTCACATAAATATTTGTAAACTATATATTATAAGACTTGATTTAAAATTTAATGTAAAATTTGTCATTCCAAAATTATAAAAATTTAACTAAAATAAAAATATAAAATTATAAAATTAATAATTATATATCATATTTAGATCGAGAGAAAAATTAAAATTTTATAAATAATTAAAAAAATTACGTTAAATTGATTTGGATCTATTTTTCTACCAAATTGATAAGATAATAAAAAATAAAGTAGTAAAATACAGAGTATAAATAAGTACATTTAATTTATTTGAGTAAATTTTAATTAGTCTTTATTACAACGTTACAATAACACAACGTTAGAGTAACATTATTAGTGTTTATTTAATGGATGTGTTTAAACAAATGGCAATATTTCACTCTTATTTTTTTTTTAAGTGATATGGTATCTTCTTATTAATACTAATAACATTTTAAAAATTTTATCCCATGAAAGTTTTAATTTTAAATTAGTTTATTTACTGTACAAATCAAAATTGATACCTAAAATTGATCCTATTAGAGTTGCTCTAAAAATCATTATTTTTATGGCTCTTACTAAGTTTCTATTTCAACTCTTCTTTTTTTTTTTTATGTTTAATTTTTTTATGTATAAATATACTCAAAATGAAAATGTACAGATGAATGTTTAATTGATTGTTTGTTTGACGAATACCATAACCTAAAAATGACTCAATTTAAGTATTCTACTATTGCCTATGGAAGTTAGATTGTAGTAATTATGGTGACCAGTGTATTTTTTATAGCATTGGATAGAAGAATATTGGTTAAAATAAATATACCTACTGTAATAATTTTTTTTTATCAATTTGTTATATTTTACCTAATAAATAATATTCATATTAAATATATTATTTTCATCAGAAGTCATACATAATTGATTGATAATTTTGTGAAAAAATATTCCTGTAGTGACTAAACACTGTACCATTAACTTTGATAAAGTTAATTCTCCTATAATTATCCCAATATATAACACTATCAAATAGAAATTTATTAGACTATATTTATTTCTAATGAGATGAGCAAGTTTTTAGACCTAATCTCGGTTAGAGTTAAAAAAGATTAAAAAATACTAATAATACAAATATTGTTTATTTTTAATACCCAATAATAATAATAATAATAATAATAATAATAATAATAATAATAATAATAATAATAATTTTATAATAAAATAAATTATATATTAAATAATAAAAATTATGAAATATTAATCGATAATAACATTGATTATATTGTTTTGACTTCATGAGTGAATATGATACCAATAAATAAAATTGTCACATTTAAATTTTAATAAAGACAAATCTCCATAAGTATTGCTATCAATTGTTTTACTTTCAAGATAAATACTATTTTTTTTTATCATATTTTCCAACTCGACAAGCCAAGAACTAATCCACCACGAATTGAAGTTCCATTTATTAAGGGTCTGTCGTTAGCCAATGAGTTGTTACATATACACAAGGCGAGATTCAAAACCCAAATACTTCTTTAAGTGGACAAGTGAGATGACCACTCAACCAACTCAAATTAGTTAAAACAAATACTAATTATTTTTAATATTTTCAACATTAAAAATCATTAACTTATGATTTTAATTATAACTTTATAAAATATTTATAGTAATAATTATTATATATATTTTATTTAATTTTTTAATAAATTTTTTTTATATATTTTTATATATACTACAA
>NC_029791.2:6147984-6170972 GCF_000816755.2 Arachis ipaensis | reverse complement strand
GAGAACATTACCAAATAAAATAGTATAAGAAATTAGAAGAAAATATATTTACTAATTCAGCAAATAATAATTCATTTTACAATAGAATAAATTATATATTGAATAATAAAAATTGTTATTAGTTTTTCTTCCCACAAACGAATACTCAACGATAGTGTTTCAGTAATGTTATTAAGGGATATTAACCAACTTAATAACTTTTGTAATGACATAAGTCTATAAATTTGTAAATTTAAAAATCATATCATAAAATGTGAAATTTTAACAGATAACAATATTGATCATATTATTTTTACTTCAATAATGAATATAATACTAACAAATAAAATTATCGCATGTAAATTTCAACAAAAATAAATCTCCATAATTAAATATTACTATCAATGAGAAATTATTCTACTTTAAAAATAACTACTATTTTTTTCTACGATATTTCCTAACTGCATAGGTGAAAAACTAATCCACCACGTATAGGGTTGGCAGTGGGGCAGGTTTTTGCCTACCTGTCCCTGTCTTGCCATCCTTAAACTTCTCAATTACCCACCCCACATATGCTTTCGGATAGTAGAGTGTTGTACCCTAACCCTCTCTTGCGGGTACTATCTCCACACTTACCCACCCTATAACAGTTAAATAACACTTTAAAATTTACATGTTCATATATAAATTAAGATAAAAAAAATTAAAATTCATACATAAATTAAAATGTAAACATAAAATTCATATAATAATGTCAAATAATATGAAATTAAAAAAAAATTAATGTCTGATCACTATAAATTTAACATGAAGTAGATTAGCATTACTCTAAATTTCAATCTCAATATCATTAGGAGCAGTAATGTTGTTTCGTGTGTCTTCTCCAACATTAGTTGCCATGAAATAATCTTAAATCACCTATATTAAAAAAAATTAAAAGAACTGAGCAAACCATATATAAAGTATCTATTGAAAAAATTGACAAACTATTACAACATCAGTAATTAGATTCATTGCACATATATAAATCAAGAAAAATCACAAAAGCCCTAATTCTCAATCAACATATATAAACTATTGCAACATGCCAACATTAGTAATTAGAAACCAAAATCGATAACGATTTAAAATGAAAAATGCAAAATGAACTTTATGTAATGAGAACATGCACACTTTAATGAAGAATCAATCATGAAACATATTTATTTTTATATAAAATAACCTTAAAATCAATCATGAAAAATTATAACACAAATTCACAACTTCACTAAGTACAAATTCAATGAAATACAGATTCAGTCATTCATAATGTGAGAAAGAGAGAGAAAGAGAAACTTATCTGCAGACAGAGAGATAGAGGAGGAAGACAGTGGCGTGCTTAGGGGAAAGGGACTCTGATGACAGAATCACATAAAACTGCAGCGACAATCAAGTGATGAGTCAATGGAAGAAGAAGCGAAGAACTTAACAGACTTACAATGTAATTGAGGGGGAGAAAGAGGGAGAGAGGGAGAGAGGGAAAGGAATTTACCTAGAAAAAAGAGGCTCAACAGGAGGAAGGCGGCGATGAGTGTAAAGAATTTACCTAGAGGAAAGGGGCTCAGTAAGAAGGTAGCAACGGACTCAGCAACGACGGTGATGAGCTTAGTAGCGACGA
The DNA here is from genome assembly GCF_000816755.2 of Arachis ipaensis. Lineage (NCBI taxonomy): Eukaryota > Viridiplantae > Streptophyta > Magnoliopsida > Fabales > Fabaceae > Arachis > Arachis ipaensis. The sequence continues at coordinate 6,169,336 of NC_029791.2, read as the reverse complement.
CGACGAGAGTTGTGAAGGTAGACGATAACAGGCTCAGTAGCGATGATGATGGGCTCAGTGGTGAGACGATAGGAACTGTGACAACAACGAGAGTTGTGAGGCTTTCTAGGAAAAAGTCGAGAGGAAGAAGACTCTGGGTGAAGATGATTGGGTCTCTGGCATGGCTATGGAGAATAGACTGAGATTGTGAATCACTAAATATGTGATGTGAGACAAATTCTAATCTCTAAAAATTGTTACTATGTATATGTCCTGGGGCAGGTACACACTAAACCCGACCCCGTCATGCCTCGCAGTCGGGTTATTACCCGTCCTTACTGGGCAGAGACGGGTCAAGTACTCGCAAGTTTCGGTACTCCTATAAAGTTTAACCATATATTGATATTCCATTTATTAATGACCAACCGTTAGCTACTGAATTATTACGCACGTAATACGAAATTCGAACTCTTAATACTTACTTAAGCAAATGAGTTCGAGTGAGATGACCACTCAACAAACTCAAATTGATTAAGACAAATACTATTTATTTTTAATATTAAAAATTCTTAGAATTTGATTTTAATTATAACTTTGTAAAATATTTATAATAATAATAATTACTATATATATTTTTCTTTAATTTTTTTAATAAAATTTTTTATATAATTTTATATATTATCCCGTATAGAGTACGGGAACATACACTAGTAGAATTTAAAACAGCATAGAGTACGAGGGTGTCACAAATAGTTATCCTCTGGTATGATCCGCTTTGTGACATGATAATGTGAGTGATGATACGATGCAGCAGAGCCCTAACAGGTCCTAGGACCTTGTGTGTGGAAGTAGCACCATTCATAGAAGAAAAATTTTCACAAATTCGAGCTAGAGCATCTTGATGAGAAATGCCAACATGATTATCCCACTTACCAGACATATATGCCCTTACCCCTGTGTCCCTCATACCCCAGGACAGCACCAATAGTTTCAGTATTCAAGATAAACTGAGTGTTTTTAACAAAAAAGTGAAGCTCTTCTTCATGAAAAATTACGTTTGCATAAAACTCACGCACCAAGTTCGGCTAAATAGGTTTTTGGATTTTGAAAATAGGAGACCATTTTAGATCATAAAAATTAGATTTAAAGTAGATCCCTTTTTTCAGATAAGGCATCAAGATCAACAACAAAAGATGCACAGAGAATATGGTTTGCAAGAACTTGTGTATGAAACTCATAGGCAGCACAGGACACAAAACGATAAGGATCATAGTGAGAATAAGTTTTACCATACTTTTGTTTGAAATCCAGAGAATCAAAGTTAGAAAACTCCCTTGTATCTTGAAGAACAGTGCGTTTTGGACTTCGAGAAAGACAATGACTAAGAGTAGAATGGCCAGTGGGGTGAGGAGTAGAACGGCGAGGAGGAGGTGATGGTAGGGCTTCCTCTTCATGCATGGGTCCCTTTCTCTTTGCTCCTTTACCATGGGAAGATGCTGCCTCCTTTTGAGCCGAAGATCTTTTTTGGTGAATGACCTTCCTTGCCATGGATTTGGATGAATGTGATGAGTGAGGAGAGGAAGAATGGGAGTGAATATGTATGTGTGTGTATGACTGAGGTTGCTTGGAGAGAGGAAGATTTTTGGAGGAAATGTAGGCTCCAGTGCTTCTTCTTGTAGCAATCTTCTTTATTATTTTGAAGAAAAACGGTGAAAGGTAAGATTGAGAGTGACGAAGAGAGGAAGTGATGAAGAGAGATTAGGAGTGGATAACCGTCATTAATGCATAGTGGAAGCTTTCTCTTTTAAAACAAAATCATTCAATGAAACGGTTTTCAAAAATTAATTTAAATTTTAAAAAATATGATAACTGAAAAGACAAGTCATGAGAAACAATGAAAGATTAAAAATGACATGACTTGGAATGGAAAGCATCATGGAAGAACGATGCAGATTGTTGTGATATTCACTCATCTCAATCTATAATAATTTGGAAGGTCCAATTCCAAGTAAAGTCACTAAACTCTCAAAATTAAAATTTCCGTATTTGAATAATAATTTATTTAATGAAACAATTCCAGATTGTTGCTATTCTTTGCCTTCATTGATAACAATGGATCTTAGTGACAACAAGCTTGTAGGACCAATAGTTGTGAATTGACTGAATTCTCTACTTATTCTATGTAATATTTGTCTCTTTCTAATAACAAACTCTTTCCAAACTCACTATTTGAATTTGAAAATCGTACTGGTTTATATTTATCATCAACTCATCACTTGAGTGGTCAGCTAGAGTTCAACCAATTTTTAAAGTTAAAATCTTTAACTAGCCTTGATATATCTCACAATAATTTTTTCTCTATTAATTTTAATAACAATAGTGTTGACTATTTCTCACTTAGCCTCACTTCTTTATATTGAGGGTCCATTACCTCAGTGACTCAGTCTTTGGGTAATTGCACATTATTGTTGAAAGTTTTGGATCTTGCAGATAATAATATAGAGAATGCGTTTCCCAGTTGGCTAGAAACGCTTCAGGAGTTGAAGGTACTCAGTTTACGAGCAAAAATAAGCTTTATGGTACCATCACTAGTTTCAGTGTCCAACATTCATTTCCAAAGTTGAGATTTTTTTTATATTTCCAACAATAAATTTAGCACCAGTATTAATTTTTATAGATTCAACCCCTGGTTTAGTCCTTTTTTTCATGCAACACCATTTGTAGCACTTCATTGCTCTTCATGCAGTTTGTTTAGATATTCGGTGGAAATCTTCACTTTTGATTGAATTTTCAACTCCCACAATGTTAGGAACTAAACTAATCTTATCAATCATCAATAATCAAGTTTTTAGAAGATTATAAAAGTTTAATATGACAATTCATATTCAAGTATTCGAAAGAAATTCATCAATATTGATAAAAAGAAAATTATAGAAATTGATATGTTTGACAAGTCAAAATATATTCAATTGTCACCAACTCAAGATTTCAATCGATTTGAATCCTATTATTACAACTGAGAAGTATCGTCTTATGCATACTAAAAGCAAGAATTAAATGAAAAAAAATCACTTGAATTAAAGTCAAATGTGAGTTGTAAATTTTGACCAACATTAAAAAATATGTAACTTTTAAGAATCAGAAAGAAAGTACAAACTAAGTGCAAGTTGTCCATCGCCAATTCTATTCTTAAGCATAAAGGATATTAGTCATTAGGTTATTTGTCCGTAAATAAAAGTTTGCATATGATATAGTTTTTGAGTGAAATTTATAAATTAATATGGACTTTGAGTAAGAGTCTTCACTTCTCTGTTAAGAGAGTTAACAGAGAATAGAGATATGTCTTGTTGTTGTCGTGTTATTCTTTTTCTTAGTATATTATTATGCTATTTATTATTGAGAAAAAAAATTATATTAAGATTATGGTCCAATTAATTATGGAGTTTTTACTTATTACACACAACAACATAGACCAAAGTATGTTCTGGTTCTTGAGGTTCAGAAAGGATTCATAACTGTTAATTCCATTAGCTAATTACTTGCCTTCAATCTGTATATTTAATTAGGCCTACTTTGTAAGCTAATTTTACAGTGAAAAAACCATTCTTCTCATTGATTAATTTTAAATTATGATGTAATTAGTACTTTTCATAAAATAATTTGTATGTATTTATTAGTATAAAAAAATAAAAATATATATTTAGCACTATCTAATGCAAGGACCCTCAATGCAGCGATTCTGTCTCAGAACCATTTGCCGGTAGCATGTCCTTCTCTCAATATTTTGGACCTCCAAATGAACAATCTATTGGAAGCAATCGATATTAACTACATTCATATTTTTCAAATAAGTAAATGACAAGTTTAGGGGGAAATTGCACAAACCGTCAATATGCAATTAATTATAAGGCTACAGTTGATAAATGAAGAAGCAAAGCACGGTTAAGGTTGAACAACAAACATTACGGATTATTAATCATTTTCTTTGAGTTGTTTGTTTGTGACCATATTTTAATCCACAATAGACACTATCAATGCAGAAGTTTGTTTGAGACCAAATAAAGCAGTTTAAGGCACTCATAAATCTAGTGTGCTGGCCTGCTGGGAACATTCACCACCATACACAAGTTTTAGAAAATTCTGGTTTTGATGAAAAGTATCTTTGATTGTTTTTTATTATTGTTGTTATCATTATTATTTCCTTTGTGGGAAGAAGTGAGAGAAAATGTGTTTTAAATTTTAGAGAAAAGGACAAATCGGTCCTTGACTTTTTTTTTAGAAGACATTTTCGTCCCTGATGATTATTGGAAAATACAATAATGTCCCTGATCCTTTAAAATTGTGGACAAATCTATCCTCCCGTTAATCTCAGCCCGTTAGCCCCGTCGGAAAATGCTAAGGTGGCTGCCGTGGCTCTCACGTGGACGTAATGGGATGCCATGTTGGCAAGACTTTCTGAAAATTGAACATATTAGTCCCAGCGTCCAAAAACGACGCCGTTTCTCCCCCACCCCCAATCTTTCAAATTCTTGAACCCTATTCCCTCGAGTGCACAGAAAGGGTGAAGCTGGTGAACGAAGAAAGGGAGCATGGCATCGGATGGGGTATCATCTTGCTCGCGAAGAAGTGGAGGTGTAGGAAGAGAAGAGCAATTCGCTAAAGGTTCTGGTCCTATGGGGAAGGATGGCAAAGATGGGGTGTCACCAAAGTGCTTCTATGGAGAACACGCCATCATATTCATGTCGAAGACGAGCAGCAACCCTAACAGATTATTTCTCGGCTGTCCGTTTTATAAGGTATGTATAACTGTGTGGGAATCTGTTAGTGATAGGGTTTAGGGTAACCCAGGTTTTCATGGTGATATATGTGGAATGATTTTGTGCAGGTGAGACAACCCCATTGCAAGTTTTTTTTGTGGTTGCATGAGCATATTGGAAGGCTTGGGTTGAGTGATTCAAAGTTCCAGGCAGAGAAAAAATTAGGTGACGTTGAAGAGCATCAATGGAAGCATGGCATGGAAAAGAAGATCAGTTGTTTAGAGAAGAGGATAGTAGCTTTAGAGTCCAAAAAAAATCCAATTAGATGGTGTATATATGTCATTTTAATTTTCCTGGTTGCTGGTATTTTAAGTTGTAAGAACTGATTGATGGTTGAATATGATAAATTTTATTACGTGTCGCTTGGAAAAATTTGAACATGTTCTTTCTAGAAATGTATGAATTTTGTACCCTGTATATTGCAATGTACAGCAGAAAGTGAAAGCTGGCAAAATAACAGGTAATCAAACATTGCGTAACTGACATTAAACCTTTTGATGAGTTTGGAAAACTCTAATTTAAATTTGATGATGAACAAACATTATTGAAATAATTAATTGCAAAATTATTAATTCTGATTTTTATGAAACTATATTAATTAATAAATTTGTGATGCAGGTTTACTATTGGGCCGAAAAATAAAAGAAATGTTGCAAGCCCAAAATCAAGATCTACATTCAGCCTGGTTGAAAGCTTCCTATATTATATGGCTGAATTGATTATTATGTTACTCGAGCCAAATTGATCCATTATTGATACGAAAATAATTAACCAGGAAAGCAAATGTTGTTATTGCTTTATGCCTTCAACGGATCTCTTCTTTAAAGCATGTGATGGAACTCAAAATTTTATTGAGAAGAATTAATACATGCATTGGAAACATGAGAGAGAGTTGGTCATTGATTTGATGGATATCATTAAGCTACACATTGCTCAGTGAAAGGAAAGTGGACATTTAATCTTGCTTTATCAAAATCCTTTAGTTAATGTTCAAACTTTTCTTTCTTCTCTCTCATGTCTTCTTTCTTTCCTTCGATCATGTCACAGGGAACTATGGAAGCTAAGTTGAGCTACCAAAAGGAAGAAGAAGCTACATGCATCAAGACCATCGAAATGATGGCAAGAAAATATAAAAAATATAGTGGCTAAGATCTGCAACCATGAAAGGAAAGATATGGTGATGAGATCTCAGCCTCTCCATACCAAAAATGGACAAGGAGATTCGGCCAGCAAGGAGAAGATCCTTGGATGGATGGCTTGTCACTATTTTTGGGTTCACTCATCACAGAAGGTAGCTAGGGTGGCTACGTGAGGGAGGAAGCAAAAGTGGAGCAGAAGAAGCCATCATCATCATGAAGCATCAAGGGCCAGAAATCCATTTTGGAGAGCAAGCCAAGGATGGAGCGCTCGGATTGATGAAGAGTGATAACCAAGGAAGGACTATAGGTAATTGCATGTTGGGTTTTGCATGGGTTATCTCTTCTCTCTCTGGCCGAACCGGTTTTGTTCATAGAGAAGAAGAAGTTGGCTTGATTTTTCGTTTCAACTGTGGAGGCTTCCCCCTTCTATAAAAAGGGAGAACAGCCACGGCTTGAAGCAAGGAGAAAGTGTGAGAGTGCAAGGCACAGAGTTCTCAGAGCTACCTGAGCTAACAGATTTCTCTTCTCCTTCAATGTATTATGTTTTGTATTTTTCTATTTAATTTTGTCATGTCTTGAGTCTCATAGAAAAAGACAAACAGTGAGGTTTGTATGAAAAAGCCATAGAGCGAAAAAGGCAGAGAGTGCAAAATTAAAAGAAAAAGTCATAGATGTCCTTAGAGTTCCTTTGTTCATCTATGTTGTGTTTCATGATTCTGTGGGAATCCCCTTGTAAGTTGGGTTAGCACTTTACAGTCTGTAATCAAGAAGATTATAGTGAAATTCCATCATGTTTGTGATGGAGACTGGATGTAGGCTGCACTGCACTTAGCAGCTAAACCAGGATATATCTGGGTGTAATTTTCTCTCTTCTCTACTCCATTTCTGTTTCTACTACACAGGAGCTAAAACTGAAAAATATCTCGTGCCAAGTGACGAGACAAAAAGAAAAGTCTCGTGGCTGGGATGAGACAAAAGAAAAAGTCTCGTGGCTAGTCACGAGATAAAAAGACAAAGTTTCCAGAAGTGGTTTCAAGGGTCAGCAAGTATTATCCAGCGAAAAGGGGGCTAAGATTTAACCCCCTTCTCTTAGCCACTGATAACCATCAATTGGTATCAGAGCTTGGTCTCAAAGAGATCAAGCTTTGCAGCTTGGAGAAAAGATCCAGATGGCAGAAAGCAGTGGCTCTAATCTGGTGTCCTACAACCTAACAGAAGGGCAGTCAAGCAACAGAACGCCTCTTTTCAATGGGAAAAACTATACCTATTGGAAAGAGAGAATGAAGATCTTTGTGCAAGCAGTAGACTATAGACTCTGGAAGATCATCTTGGAAGGTCCTCAATTTCCAACTAACACAAGCGCATAAGGAATAGTCTCTCTTAAACCAGAAGCAAGCTGGACCGAGGAAGATAGGAAGAAGGTGGAGTTAAATGCCAAGGCTGTCAACTTGCTCAACTGTGCTATCAGCTTTGAGGAATACCGACGGGTATCACGATGCACAACGGCAAAGGAAATCTAGGACAAATTGCAAATCACTCATGAAGGAACCACCATTGTAAAGAAGACTCGGACAGATATGTTGAATAGAGAATATGAAATGTTTGCAATGAAGGAAGGAGAGTCCATTGATGAACTGTTTGAACGATTCAACATCATCATTGTTGGCTTAGATGCTCTAGAAATTATGTATCCTGATTCTGTGCTTGTGAGAAGAGTGTTGAGATGTCTCACAAAAGAGTGGGAAACAAAAGCTTTAATTATTTCTGAGAGCAGTAGCTTAGATTCCATGACATGTGATGATTTGAGAGGAAACCTTCTTGCTTTTGAAAACACTTATTTGAAAAAAGATTCAAAAAAGAAAGGAATTGCTTTTTCATCTGTAACTAACCCTCTGGATGATGAGTCCAGTGATAACTCCTCTAAAAATGAGTTTGTTTTGTTTGCCAAAAAATTCAGGAAAATGGTAAAGCTCAAAGGCAAAGGCAGCAGCTCAAGAAAAATGAAGAAAGACCTTAGCAAAGTAACTTGTTACAACTGCAAGAAAATGGGGTATTTCAAATCTGATTGTCCCAAGTTAAAGAAGGAGGAGAAGCCAAAAAGAGGAAAGAAGAAGGGACTGATGGCTTCATGGGAAGATTTGGAAAATGACTCAGATGATGATGATAAGGAATCCGAGACCAAGTCACAACCATGTCTCATGGCAGATCACATAGATTAGGTAGTCTTTCATAACCCTAATACTGAAGATCTTCATCTTATGATAGACCACCTTTCTGAAAAAATAAGATGCTTTTTGCTGAAAAATCAAGAACTTGAACAACAAATCACCATTCTTAAAGCTGAAGGACAGTTTTCTTAAAGAAAAAGTAAGGGAGGCCGAAACTGATTGTGATCTTGTTGAATAAAGTAAGCAGTTAAAAGCCCAACTTAGGAGCTGTGAAAGTGATCATTCGGTTGTTGCATATGTTGATTGTTTTAGAAAGAATGAAGAGTTGCTTAAAGATGTCAAAAGGCTTTAAAAAGACTTAGCCAAGTTCACACAAAGTTCTAAAAATCTGAATCAAATCTTGGCTAGCCAAAAACCTCTTTATGATAAAGGCAGCTTGGGGTTTTATAAATCTGTTAAAAAATCTCATTTTGAAAATATTGCCTCATCTTCCAATGATACAAGATTTCAAAACCCAAGAAGCTTTAACAAAACAGCAACTCCAAGATTTTGTAGGCTATGCAACCGAAATGGACACTTTCCTATACAATATTTTTTTGGTGAAAGGATGATCGGTGATAAAGTTTACAAGGTTGTTTTTTATTACAATGGCTTAGGACATAAGAGATGGTTTAACGTGAAAGGATCCAAGAAAATTTGGATACCTAAGGTCACTTGAGCTTGTTTTGTAGGTGTGCCTAACATCCAAACGGAAGGAGAATATGTGGTATATGGACAGCAGATGCTCTAGGCATATGACTGGAAAGACAACCTTCTTCATAAAGCTTGATGAATATGATGGAGGACTTGTCACTTTTGGTGATGATGCAAAAGGAAAAATAGTGGCTGTTGGAAAAGTTGGTAAAAATTTTTCATCTTGTATAAATGATGTCCTTCTTGTACATGGTTTAAAACATAATTTACTTAGTGTTAGTCAATTGTGTGATTTAGGCTTTGAAGTTATTTTTAAGAAGTTTGTATGTTTAGTTGTTTGTGAGAAAACTAGGGATATTTTATTTGAAGCTAAAAGATGCAATAATGTGTATGGATTAACTCTTGAGGACTTGAAAGAACAAAATGTGACATGTTTTACATCTCTTGAATCTGAAAAATGGCTATGGCATAGAAAGTTGGGTCATGCAAGCATGTACTAAATTTCTAAGCTAGTCAAGAAAAATTTGGTTAGAGGAATTCCAAATATCAAATTTGATAAGGATCTCACTTGTGATGCTTGCCAATTGGGCAAACAAATAAAATCCTCTTTTAAACCTAAAGATGGAATCTCAACCAAAAGGCCATTAGAGATGTTACACATTGATCTTTTTGGTCCAACAAGAACTCAAAGTTTAGGAGGTAAACACTATGGTCTTGTGGTGGTAGATGATTACTCTAGATTTGGTTGGGTACTTTTCCTTGCTCATAAAAATGATGCTTTTCATGCCTTCTCCACTCTTTGCAAGAAAATCCAAAATGAAAAAGATTTAAAAATTGCCCATTTGAGAAGTGATCACGGAAGAGAATTTGAAAACCAAGATTTTGAAAAATTCTGTGATGACTTAGGAATTTCTCATAACTTTTCATGCCTTAGAACACCTCAACAAAATGGGGGTGGTTGAGAGAAGGAATAGAAGCCTTCAAGAGATGACTAGGGCCATGCTTTGTGAGAATAAGATTTCTAAATTTTTATGGGCTGAAGCTGTGAATACAGCGTGTTACATTTTGAATAGGACAATCATTAGAAAAGAGTTGAAGAAAATCCCTTATGAGCTATGGAAAGGAACCCCTCCAAATCTTAAGTACTTTCATGTTTTTTTATACAAATGCTTTGTACTTAACAATAGAGAAAACCTTGGAAATTTTGATCCAAAATTCTATGAAGGAATATTTGTTGGATATTCCACCACAAGCAAGGCCTATAGAGTTTATCTCAAAGAGCATAGGACCATAGAGGAATCCATACATGTTACTTTTTGTGATTCTAATTTAATTCACAGTGTTGTGATAGATAATGATTCAGATGGTGAAGAGGCTAGAACAAGTAAAGAAAATACCAAATCTGCTCAAAATGAAGAATTTGCCAGTCCAGTTTTGTCTCGTCAGATTGGAGGAGACATTTCTATTTTGTCTCCTGAGCAAACACGAAATATTGAGACAGTGAGACCACCCGAAGCTCATCAAAGCTCAACACCACTTAGAAAGCCCAGAGAATGGAAGTCTATGAGGGGTTATCCTCATGAATTTATCATTGGTGATCCCTCTCAAGGTGTAACAACAAGATCCTCAACCAAAAGGCAATCCGAACCAAGTAATTTTGCACTCTTGTCACAAATGGAGCCCAACAATGTCAAACAAGCACTTGAAGATCCATCATGGGTTAAAGCAATGCAAGAAGAGCTTACTCAATTTGACAAGAATGAGGTTTGGACACTAGTACTCCGTCCGGATGGTAAGAAAGTGACGGGTACTAAGTGGGTATTTAAAAATAAACTTGGTGAGAATGGACAAGGTGTTCGTAACAAGACTAGATTAGTGGCCCAAGGTTACGATCAAGAAGAGGGTATAGATTTTGATGAGTCTTTTGCTCCGGTAGCTAGAATGGAAGCAATTAGGTTGCTTCTTGTCTATGCTGCCCATAAGGGCTTCAAAATGTTTCAAATGGATGTTAAATGTGCATTCCTTAATGGCTTTATTGATAGAGAAGTGTATGTGGCACAACCCCCCGGTTTCGAATATAAAGATTTTCCAAATCATGTTTTTAAACTATCTAAGGCTCTTTATAGTCTTAGACAAGCTCCAAGAGCTTGGTATGAAAGGCTTAGTGCTTTTTTGTTGGAAAATCAATTTCAAAGGGGTACCACCGACACTACTTTATTTATTAAAGCATCTAATGATGATATACTCCTAGTTCAAGTTTATGTTGATGACATTGTGTTTGGATCGGCCAATGAATCCTTGTGTGAAGAGTTTGGAAAACTCATGACTAGTGAGTTTGAGATGTGTTTAATGGGAGAGTTTACTTTCTTTCTTAGCCTCCAAATTAAACAAACTCCTAGTGGTACCTTTATTCACCAAGGAAAGTATGCAAAAGAACTTATCAAAAAGTTTGGCCTAGAAAATTCCAAACCAATGAGTACACCAATGCATCCTAACACAAAACTTGAAAAGGATGATGATGGCCAAGATGTGGATGAAACAAGGTATAGAGGAATGATAGGTTCACTTATGTACCTTACCTCCTCTAGACCGGATATTGTTCAAAGTGTGGGTGTATGTTCAAGGTTTCAATCTCACCCAAAAGAATCCCATCTTACGGCCGTTAAGCGCATCATTAGATACATTAAAGGGACTAGTGATTATGGCTTATGGTATCCTAAATCTGATGATTTTTGTGCAGTGGGATTTTGTGATGCAGATTATGCGGGAGATAGGGTGGATAGACGGAGTACATCCGGCATGTGTTGCTTCCTTGGAAGCTCACTCAACATGTGGTCAAGCAAAAAGCAAGCCGCAGTGGCTCTATCCACGGCTGAAGCTGAATATATTTCTGCATCTGCATGTTGTTCACAATTAATTTGGTTAAAAATGTAGTTGGAAGATTACAAATTAAAGATGAATAGTATACCCTTATTTTGTGATAATATGAGTGCTATAAACATTTCAAAAAATCCTGTTCTGCACTCAAGAACCAAGCACATTGAGATAAAATATCATTTCATTAGAGAACATGTGAAAAAGGGTACTATTGATATTCAATTTGTAAAATCTAAAGACCAACTTGCTGATATTTTTACAAAACTCCTCTGTGAAGACAGATTCTGCTCTTTAAGAAAAAGTTTGGGAATGTTTGAGTTAACCTCTATTGATAACTTGTGAAATACTGATTCTGCTCAGTTTTATCTCGTAGGAATGGACGAGATAAAAATAAAAGTGTTGAAAGGGCTATGATCAAGGGGGAGGCTGCGCAAAGTTTAATTTTCATGGGCCCTACCAAATCTCTTTGACCCCACTATGACAGTTTTGTTAGTTCCTCATTTTTCTTGAAAATCACAATCTCTTGGTTGTCTCATCAAATCTTGTTGGAAGAAGCATAGTGTCAAATCAAATCTTTCCTTCCAACTAATCCCTTGATTCAAAGAAACTCCTTTTTCAGTTTTAGAAACCTCCTTGGTTAATAACCGCGCCCTTGATGGTCATTAACTCCCTCCACTATCTCTTTCCAATCAGCATTTATTGTCCCTCCAACCTCCCTCCACTCACCTCACCCTTCGGCCTTCTCTTCAACTTCCATCACCATTCATCTTCTTCATCATGAAAAAGAAAACTGCACCTAGAAAGAGCGAAAGAATTCGTCTCTCTCAAAAGCCTTCCTCTCCCCAAACTCACACACACATACATATTCACTCCACTTCTTCATCTTCTCCCTCACCTCTCACCAAGCAACCCGAATCAATGAGGCGCAAAGTAATAGCCCAGAAATCTTCTGGAAGGAGGAAAAGTGACAAGAACAAGGAACCAAGCATGGAAGAAGAGGAAGAGGAATCTCACACATTACCCCCTCCATCACCACCGAAGAAGTCCACTCCACATGCATCTGGAAAAAGCTCTCAGAAGACCAAAGGTTTTGTGTTTCAGGAGACCAGGGAACCCGCAAACCTTGGATCATTGGATTTCAAGAACAAATTTCATAAACCACATTCTCATTATGATCCTTCAAGGTTTTCTACATGTGCATTCTATGAATTCCACCAGGAAGTATTGGAAAAGCGGCATCTGTGTCTCTCATACTTGGTGAATCTTGATTCTCTAGCTGCCAAAGGGATCAATTTACATCCTCTGTTTGACAATCTCAAATGGTCCCCATTGCTCCTCATTCACAAAATGGTTTACCCAGGATTGGTGAGACAATTTTATGCTAATCTGAGATTGATTGATAGTAGTCTTCACTCCTATGTGAAGCGTGTGCATATCACTCTGAATGCTGAGACGATTGGCTTTGCCCTTGGTTACACGGATGAAGGATCGATGGTATACATGACTGACAAATGGGATGCACACATTGGGGTCACATACAAGCAAGTTCTTCAACATATTTGTGAAAATTTGTCTGGACTAGACGGCACTGTTCCTACCCACAAAGCTCTTGGAGCAACCAACTCACTACTGCATCGCATCATAACTCACATTCTTACCCCGCAGAGTGGCTCTCATAACAGGGTAACAGTATCTGATTCTCTCATAATATTTGCTCTCGTTACTTCATCTCCTATTTCATTTGGTTATCTCATGATTAGACATATGTGGGAGTCTGTAAAAAGTACCAAAAGGATAATTTACCTTATGGAATATTTTTCACGTGTATTTTTGAGTACTTTAAGGTAGATTTAACAAATGAGGATGTAGAAAATAAAGTTTCTATGATCAAAGGAGGTGGGGTTGTCAAAGGAACCAAGGGTAAGAAATCCATGCCTTTGGATAGCGACTTTGAGAGCCAGCCTGAATCCTCCAAAGTAACCGAATCTATCAAGAAAATACTCACTGAATTCTCAAATATGTCTGAACTAATGGTGCAATCTCATAGGGCGGCTCGCAAGCTAGCCTATGAAAATGAAAGGGCTTAGATGAGATGCAAGGATAGAGTGAGTCTGATGCTGGAAAACTTTGAAGAAGAGCTGGGAGTTGGTAGTGAAGAAGGCGCTGAAGAATCTGATCTTAATCTCTGATGATTAATTACTGTCTTCTTTATTTGATATTGGCATTCTTAGGCTCAATTTGATACTTTGTTTTGTTGGGTTGGATACTGCTAGTACTATAACTCTGTGATACTTTGTGGACACTTTTGGGTTATATTTTGAGTTATATTTTGCATACTCTATTTCCTATGTCAAATCTTTTTGCAGGTGCCCCTTTGATGACAAAAGGAGGAGAAAGTGCTGAAAATTGAATCTGGAAAACAGGGGATGAAATTTTCTTTTTGAAAGTTCATGATCACCCTTGTTAAAAGGATACACCTGATGCTTGATAATGCATACTAATAATGCTTGGTTGATAATAATTGTGAAGTACTTGTTTTGAGTATATAACTGTCTGGCTGTTAATTGGGTGTTAACATGTATTCTTGTGATAGATTTATCTGGATGAATATGCTTGCTACTAGTGGAAAAGGAATATTCTGATTCATCTTGGTAAACATGCTTGATACTTTATTTTTGGCAGTTCCTTTAAGCTGTGATATGTAAATAAAATCTAACAGCTGCCATGTTTTGAGATGATCATGTGTGATTCAAAGTATTTTCCTTACCATAATTATATTGTTCTGATATTTTAACTGGAGAATATTTGAAAATCATTTGAACAGAAATTTTTATGTACTCAATTGATATGTGTAATGTTTGAGCAGAAAATCAAATTATTGATAACAAATGAATTTTGATTATCATCCAATTCTGCTCATAAATCAAGCGATTCAACATCTTACATTGAATATGTTGAATAACATTGTTGCCTTAGGCTTGATAAAATTGTTACAGGTATAAAGCTTCCCTTGGTAAAATAACATATATTAAGGGGGAGCCTTGTGACAATTTGAAAGGGGGAGAAATACAAATCTTCAAAGGGAGTACTCTATACTCTAATTCTTTAATTTCTTTTCATTTTAATTTTAATAATGTTTGTCATCAAGGGGGAGATTGATGAGTTTGGAAAACTCTAATTTAAATTTGATGATGAACAAACATTATTGAAATAATTAATTGCAAAATTATTAATTCTGATTTTTATGAAACTATATTAATTAATAATTTTGTGATGCAGGTTTACTATTGGGCCGAAAAATAAAAGAAATGTTGCAAGCCCAAAATCAAGATCTACATTCAGCCTGGTTGAAAGCTTCCTATATTATATGGCTGAATTGATTATTATGTTACTTGGGCCAAATTGATCCATTATTGTTACAAGCCCAAGTTAATCAATTTTTTGCTATACACCGAATGCATGATCTGAAAATAAATAACCAGGAAAGCAAATGTTGTTATTGCTTTATGCCTTCAACGGATCTCTTGTTTAAAGCATGTGATGGAACTCAAAATTTTATTGAGAAGAATTAATACATGCATTGGAAACATGAGAGAGAGTTGGTCATTGATTTGATGGATATCATTAAGCTACACGTTGCTCAGTGAAAGGGAAGTGGACATTTAATCTTGCTTTATCAAAATCCTTTATTTAATGTTCAAACTTTTCTTTCTTCCCTCTCATGTCTTCTTTCTTTCCTTCGGTCATGTCACAGGGAACTATGGAAGCTAAGTTGAGCTACCAAAAGGAAGAAGAAGCTACATACATCAAGACCATCGAAATGATGGCAAGAAAACATAAAAAGTGTAGTGGCTAAGATCTGCAACCATGAAAGAAAAGATACGGTGATGAGATCTCAGCCTCTTCATACCAAAAATGGACAAGGAGATTCGGCCTGCAAGGAAAAGATCCTTGGAGGGATGGCTTGTCACTACTTTTGGGTTCACTCATCACAGAAGGTAGCTAGGGTGGCTACGTGAGGGAGGAAGCAAAAGTGGAGCGCTCGGATTGATGAAGAGTGATGACCAAGGAAGGACTAGAGGTAATTGCATGTTGGGTTTTGCATGGGTTATCTCTTCTCTCTCTCTCTCTGGCCGAATCGGTTTTGTTCATGGAGAAGAAGAAGTTGGCTTGGTTTTTGGTTTTAACTGTGGAGGCTTCCCCCTTCTATAAAAAGGGAGAACAGCCACGGCTTGAAGCAAGGAGAAAGTGTGAGAGTGCAAGGCACAGAGTTCTCAGAGCTACCTGAGCTAACAGATTTCTCTTCTCCTTCAATGTATTATGTTTTGTATTTTTCTATTTAATTTTGTCATGTCTTGAGTCTCATAGAAAAAGGCAAACAGTGAGCTTTGTATGAAAAAGCCATAGAGCGAAAAAGGCAGAGAGTGCAAAATTAAAAGAAAAAGCCATAGATGTCCTTAGAGTTCCTTTGTTCATCTATGTTGTGTTTCATGATTCTGTGGGAATCCCCTTGTAAGTTAGGTTAGCACTTTACAGTCTGTAATCAAGAATATTATAGTGAAATTCCATCATGTTTGTGATGGAGACTGGATGTAGGCTGCACTGCACTTAGCAGCTGAACCAGGATATATCTAGGTGTAATTTTCTCTCTTCTCTACTCCATTTCTGTTTTTACTGCACAGGAGCTAAAACTGAAAAATATCTCGTGCCAAGTGACGAGACAAAAAGAAAAGTCTCGTGGCTGGGGACGAGACAAAAGAAAAAGTCTCGTGACTAGTCACGAGATAAAAAGACAAAGTTTTCAGAAGTGGTTTCAAGGGTCAGCAAGTATTATCAAGCAAAAAGGGGGCTAAGATTCAACCCTCCCTTCTCTTAGCCACTGATAACCATCACCTTTGAACCTAAACATTGTTCATTGTAAATGACAACCCAAAAAAAAAAGGACGACTAGTTGGCTAGTAATGTTTGAACATGTATGGCATGCTACCAGTAACAGGTTTTTGCTTAACCACAAACAGGTAACCAAAAAACTGGCTAATACCCAAAAAAAAGATAGTTATATCTGGCTAATACGAAAAAAGGTTTACAGCAGGACACATTTGTCACAAAATAAGATAAGACATGACTGGCTTCATTCCTTGGAGTCATTGGATGCCGAGACAATTGGTTTAGATGGTTGTGGAGCCTGCTGAGGCTGTGCAGCTGCCTGCGTGCTAGATGGTGCTTGGTGAACTTGTTCTTGGTGCTGTGTGCTACATGGTGGTGGCCCTTGACCAAGTGGAGCAGGTGGCCTGAAAATCTTCTGTTTTGATCTGAACTTTGACGATTTAGGTCGAGCTGTGCCGGTGACCATGGATGGAGCATTTCTTGGGGGCCTAAAGGGCTGGTTTAAACTTGGGACCGGTGGCCTGCCACTGGAAACCGTTGGGGCAGGTGGTCCTAATACAATTGTTGATCTTGTAACTTTTGTTGGAGCAGGTGCAACGTTCATCGCAGTTGGACCTGCTCCGCTCGGAACCTGCCATATAAGATGCCAATATAATCAGGCAATAATTACTCAGATCATATACTAAATAGCTTATAATGACAAAAAATTGAACAGTTATAGAAGGGTGTTGCTGTTGGGGTGTTGAGCTGCTTGATTGGCTATTTGAATCATCCTGGACATGATTGGTAAATTAGTTGACAATTTAATTTGAAGACATATTAGTCCCTCAGAATTAATATACTAATACAGATCAGTCCTTGAAGATTCAGGTACTAAGACATAAAAATTCCTGAGGTTTATAGTACTAAGACATTTTAAAACTTGAACTACTTGCACTAGGGACACAATAGTTGCTGGATCTTATATGCAAAGATACTGTTATTAAGAAAGTGATCTTACCTCTGGTGGTGGAGCAGATTGTGACAAAGGGAGACAGACAAGTGCTTGGGATGTGCTCTCTTTCTTCTTCTTAGGTCCTAGGCTTCCAATTCGGGTTTGATGGTGCTCCTTTGTAAGTTTTGTAATTATGGCCCTTCTCACCACACTTGCTGCAAGACACAGAGAACGACTTCTTCAGCTTACCCCTTGCATCAGTGGCTCTGCAGGGTCTTTCTGCCGATTATGAACTTTTGGCCGCCCAATCCCTCTTTTGATGATAGGTGGGTCTGGCTGTGTGAATTCAGTTCTGGCCCAAAACTCTGAGCTTGGCACTGGTTGAATGCAGTGTGCATAAGTCCTCCTGATAGACTCCATACACAGCCAAAGGTGCACGTAATCTTGTGGCTGGTCGCGTCTCTTTCTAATGGCAGCAAGTGCATGTATGCAAGGCATGCCTGAGGTAATAGGGTTACCAGTAAGTTGCCATTTGTTGCACGAGCAAGTGTATTTAATTAGATCCACATCAACCTTGCTTGCCTTGCGGCTCACCTCAAACCTTTTCCTCTCGTTGTCACCAACCCATTCAGCCATCCACTTAGTGCTAAGATTGACTAACCTCTCCATCCTCTTCTGTTGTACTGGTGCTAGCTTTCCAGTGTGGTTATCCAGGACTCGTTTGTGATTCACCATCCTCCTCATCAGATAACACCTGATTTCTTCACACATGGTGAGGATGGGCTTGGTACGGTAAGTAACTATCTTTGCATTAAAAACCTCACACATATTATTTTTGAGGTTATCAACCTTTGGCACATGAGAGAAATATGCCGTAACCCAAGTCTCTGGTGGAAACCTGCTGAGATATTCCCAAGCCCCATGGTTAACTTGCTTCAGATTGTCCATACATTCCTTGAATTCTGCAACAGTTGTGCATTTAGCACACTCCCACACAACCTCTCTAATGTACAAGTCTTTGAAGCGATTAATGAAATTCTTCCACATGTGCATCACACAATTGCGGAGCTTTGCATGTGGCATAACCTCCTTTAGCGCAGGCAGTAAACCCTGCACCATACGAGGACATTAAGGAATGATATGTCAAATTAAATTGGTAATATGTGAAATGAAACTTATTGATTAATCATAATTACAGCTTACTTTCTATTGGTCGGATATGAAGGTCCACCCATAGCTAGCACTGTCACCAATGTCTTCCTGAAGATTAGTCAGGAACCATTCCAAGCGTCTTTGGTCTCAGCCCTGACAACTCCATATGCAACAACGTAGAACTGATTGTTGGCATCTTGGGCAACTGCTGCTAGAAGTCAACCCATGTAGTAGGTTTTCAAAAAATAGCCATCTAGGTGCAAGAAAGGTCTACACCCATCCTTGAACCCTTTCTTACAAGCATTCAAGCATATGTATAATTTATCAAACACAGGAGGTGATTCTAGAATTGGCATAAGCTCCAACCTGACTGTCAAACCTGGGTTATCAGAATCTGCTCATAGTAGTCCCTGCTCCGTTTGTATTGGTCCCTTTCATTGCCCATGATCTTCTCCCTAGCCTCCACAACTGCTCTGTACACCATCTTAGGATGGGGACATAATGAAAACTCCTCTCTTAGGAAGTCAGTTGCCTCCTTCGTGTTCATGTGGGGTTGGGTTGCCATCCTCTTTTCAATCTTCTTGCTAAGCCAATGCTGGTCAGCTGCATTGCTCCCTGAATCCCTTGCACAAGTATGTTCTTGCACATATGTCTTTACTTGATAACACTGAAAGGTCTTGTTATAGGACAAATGAACCATTATTTGGACACTTCTCATCCTTACCCACCCTTACCCTCTCCTTGTCGTTCTTTATTCACTTCAGCTACCTCCCTTCAGCAATGAAGGAATCCTTCACCACCTCCTTAAACCTTTCAACAGTAGCAAATCTGGTTCCCAACTCAAATCTCCCCTCACCGTGAGCATAGTCATCATCAAACTCAGGAAATCTCCTGCTGCTACCTTCATCATCAGATGAAATGGGTGTATGCAATTCCTCAGATTCATACTCAAATACGATTTCTTCCATTTCTAATGGCAATTCACTAACGTAGAAACCCTCTACCCCTGCATTGTCCGGCTCCACACCAGGATTACCACCACCTCCTCCTTGATCATTCGGGCCATCAGCCCCCTGACCACCAGTATTACCCCTTGCACTACTTTCTCCCCTAACATTCACCCTTGCTCTTTTCTGAACCCTCTTCTGTTCAACCTTAGACTTTCCCTTTGACCCTTGCCTCCTTGCAACTGGCTTCTTCGGAGTGACTATCTTTTTTCTACCCTGTGTACCTCTTTTTCTCTTGCAACTGGCTTCTTTTTCACTCTCAGTACTAGAGGTCTCCACTCCAGCTGGTGGAGGTTTGTACAGCACATCTTCCGTGCTTTCGTACCCGTCATCTGATGAAGAGGATGTCTTCAGTTCCTCTAATATCTCATCCACATCCACATCCACATCCATTGCCCCATCAACATCCCTTCCAGCGTCTTCAACAACCTCAGGGACATCTACTCTGTGATCAAAGTATATATGGAACTCAGCAGTGTTTTGGTTCTTCGATATGTTATCTCGAATTGCATTTATCCCAACATCCTCAGTCAACTTGTTCAAACCCGACTCAATGTCGCTACTTGTAGGATCATACCAGTATACTTCCCTGTATGACTGGTATCCCAAACCCTTGAACAACGTAACAAGGTATCCGAAGTTCACAAAGTCCAGGTCCATCTCAGGGAACCTCTCTTCCTTCCCATTTTCATAAACCAGGGCTCCATCAATCCCTCTGACAAACTTCCCTCCATGGTCAAAAACCGGCACCACAAAAATGTCAACCATCTGAAATTAACCAATGATCAACAACGTGTCAGTCCATAAACAATTACCAAAATTTTGAAGGAAACCCCTTTGCTCGAACACAATCCCTCCTACTACTCCTACCCACAACGTTTTCAAAAGAATTTAACCACTGCATTATACCCCTGTTTCCCACACTCTCAATATGCACACACACTGCATTCACCCTTTCTTCCCACCACAATAACCAAAACTTAAACGAAAAGCATCACGATCTTACCTTCTAAGGAAGACAGCAAGTACGCCCTCAACGAAACTCTCCTTCTTGACCTCCCACAGCAACTTCACGACGGACCGATTGCTCTTCCACGTAGTGTAATTTTTTGAGGGAGAAACAGGGGAAAACTTTGATCGTTGGTCTTCTTAGGTTTTCAGTAATTCAGAGGAGAAAGTATGGGTGTTATGGGTATTGCATATGGGAATTAAGCTGTGTTTGGAGAAGTGGGGGAGAAACGGCGTCGTTTTTGGACGCTGGGGACTAATATGTCCAATTTTCAGAAAGTCTTGCCAACGTGGCATCTCGTTACGTCCACGTGAGAGCCACGGCAGCCACCTCAGCATTTTTCGACGGGACTAACGGGCTGGGATTAACGGGGGGATAGATTTATCCACAATTTTGAAGGGTCAAAAATATCATTGTATTTTTTAATTATTAAGGACGAAAATGTCTTCTGAAAAAAGATCACGGACCAATTTGTCCTTTTCTCTAAATTTTTTAATTAAACGGCGAGGAAGAGTTGGACTTCAATTCTGCCTAGCACTCGAGTCTGGAGATTTTTTTGTAATTTTCTTCATTTGGCATGTCACTAGTTGTCCCTCTCCCACGTGAGCATCCATGAAAAAATTCTCACTTTGATGATTAAGATATTTGGGATAAGAAATTTGAAAGGAATTGGAAAAAATTAAAAATAGA
>NC_029791.2:6147315-6147712 GCF_000816755.2 Arachis ipaensis | reverse complement strand
TTATTATTTATAGTTTTGTATTTATAAAAGATATAGATGCTGATAAATGTATTTATAAAAATAAAACGACAATTATAACTATAGAAGATAGTTTTTGTGTGCCAAGAGTACCCCTACGTTGGTTACACAATTGGTCTATTAGGGTATTCTAAACTATCTTCCGTGAATACAATTGTTGTTTTATTCTTATATAAATACATTTATTAGCGTTTGTATCTTTTATGGATACAAATAGTAGTTTATTTAAAATAAAAATAATAGTCTTACACATTATAATCGACTCCAACTTAACTTTTTAGTAAATGTCTTCTGTAATACTTATGACCTTATATAAATACTAATGCATTCCAGAAAAATATCAAAAGTGTAACATTTTTTAAATTTTAAAATCTAAATG
>NC_029791.2:6141108-6147185 GCF_000816755.2 Arachis ipaensis | reverse complement strand
ATATACAATAAATTATGAAATATCTTACAAGTGAATAGTCTAAAATTATTACATTTTTTTAAAATACAATTACTAGTAAGATTTTAATAAATCTTTTTATTTGATATAGCTAGACATCAAATTATAAATTTTGAGCGGTAACAATTTACGTAAAAAATATTTAAACCTATATGTTAACATTATATCTACTAGAGAAAAGGAAACTATTATTATAGTTAGAACTCTTTTAATTTTTTTTTACGGTATTTTTTAGTTTAATTAATTATCAATTCGACACAAATTTAAATTTTATTTAAAGCTTTATCAACCAATAAATTATTACATATATGTATAAGACGTAATTTAAACCACTATTATTTAAATAAACTAATAAATTAATTACTAAATAAACCTAAATTGACTTAAAAGTCTTTCAACTAGATTGCTCTATACGCTTAAAGATATTAAAGTCTTCCTTAGCTTAGTCTATTTCATAGACCAAGTCAAAAATGTATCTAATAATAATGCAGATTCTCTGAGCACTAATTACGTGTTGTGCAATGCGGCCGTGCATGGGAAAATTATTGTCTCTTTATTACAAGGCGAGTGCTTACACTGCATTATCAAACAGATGAATGAATTTCAAATCAAATTCTTTAATTTCATGCTACCTAAGTTGTAATAATAAGTAGGAAATGAACAGTAGAAACAAAATTTTAAAGAAAAGTTTTTAGTTCAAGAAAGCTTTCGACAAGTTATTATTGTCTGTATAAATTAACACCAACTATGTTAAGTGTATATTAAAATTAATTATTAAAATCAACTATCAATAATATAAAATATATATTGAAATATAAATATTCATTAAAATTAAATTAAACTGCAGATTTATTTGTACAAAAATATATTAGTGACTAATTTTAGTGTACAAATAGTATTTTTAAATTAACACTACATACATCACTTGTTTCCAAAAATTTTACAAAGGCGAAAAGAAAAAAAAATTAAACATTATATGGAGTGGTTGCTAGCCTTAAAATTTTGAGAAAATTACATTTCCCTCTCCTGTGAGATACTAAAATGATACTTCCCTCTCTTTTATTTTATAAATGTACATTTTCCTCCCTTCTAACTTTTAAAAAACCTTTTCTTTAATCCATTTTAAACTTTTTGTATTAACTAATGTTAACTTTATCCAATTTTTAAGAAAAAATAAATTATTTTTTAAAAAAAATACCCATTAGTAAAAATTTTATTTTTTATCATTAAATTTTGCTTACCAAAATATCCTTTAATAAATTATTTTTTTATTGATTAAATTGTATTTTTTAAAATATTTAATAATTATATAATTTTTTTTTAAAATACCTTTCAATAATTTTTTAATTATTAAATTATAATTTTACCAAAATTTTTGTTAACAATTTTTTTATATTTTACTATTAATTTTTCGAAGTTAAAAGAAAAAAAAATATACATTTATAAAATAAAAGAAAGGGGAAGGAAGTATCATTTTGGCAGGGAAAATAGTAAAATTTTCTCTAAAATTTTTTATATGGTTTAGTTTTTGGTGTAATATCCTAAAACAGAGCTTTTAAGTAAAATTCAGGAATGAGAATGAGCTTATCCAAGAGTGCGAGAAGTAATTTTATTTTTATTGCTTCTCAAAATATTTTTTATTTTTATTTTTTGCTTTTGCAGTCTATGAAAAGCATTAAAGTGATAAATTGTAAAACACGTAGTAATAACAAAGTCTTGCTACACTCTGCAAGAAGCGGGTGAACAGAAATAGCAGACTTAGACTATATGAAAATTTCTCCATAAACTTCTAAAATGTACCAAAACTTGCTCCATATGAAAATTAATTTCGGTTGTTGCTATTCCCTATGTTATGGCCATTATTATTATATGTAATGACAATATTTTTAGTACAATATGTGTTAATTTTTTATTTCTCTAAATTACAGAAGTGTCAGTCATATTTTTTTAGAAGATACAGTAGATTATTAAGCAATCATAAATTATATTGTGTTGAGAGCGTATTTACCGTTCCACCCCTTTACGAACCTTTCGGAAAAAATAATTCCTTCATTGATTATGTTAAAAAAAATCATGAAACCAAATTCATGTCTTCCATTTTTTTTTTCCACCTTGATTGAGGAAGACTTTGACTTCAACTCTCCATATCACTCAAGTTTGATGACTTTTAATTTCTTCATTTGGAAACAAATAAATTAAATTATGAGTAAAGGATAAATAGGTCTTTAATTTTTTTTTTCGCGAATATTTTTATCTTCAACGAATGAAAAATACATTTAAATTTTTCACCCCCGAAAAATGCAGACATTTTAATCTTTCCGTTGAGTTCAGGCATTTGGACTGGACAGAAAAGTCTGACCTGGCAGAGGTGACGCTGACCTGGCCGTTACGGAAGCCACGTGGCGGGAATTATTTCGAAAACGACGCCGTTTTTATAACCTCCCCCAATCTTTCAAATTTCTCTACCCTTTTCTTCTTCCTTCGTCCTTTTTCCCTTCCATTCTTCTTCCTCAGCTCCTGCCTCCATCACCGCCACATAGCCGTGTCTCCGTCAGCCACCATCAACGCCGGCGACCTCCTCGCCTTCCTCTCTTTTTGCGTCTTTTTCCTTTTCTCACTCCCTTACTCCCAGGATGAGGACCACTGGCAAGGGTAAACAACCTGCCAAAGGAAAGAAATCAACTGAAAAAGGAAAACAACCAGCTAAAGAGAGCACTGGTCTCTTCTCTGATCCCGACATGGGAGTCCCGGCAGAGGACACATCTAACTTTTTGAATCAATATTGTGAGAAGCAATTTGTGGCCTTCTTCCAATAGAAAAGCCTTCACTTTGAAAGGGTCATCAAATGGAATAAAATTCCTTCCGACTTGCACACCATAGTCAATGAGAACATTGAAAGTCGGGAATGGCATTTTATTGAATGGGAATTGAAGGAGTACAATCAAGATTGGGCAATAGAGTTTTATTCCAACTTCTACACACCTATTCTGAAAATATTGTATATGAGAGGCAAGCAGATTCCAGTAACTGAGGTTGCCATTGCTGAGATCCTTCGGATCCCCCAGAAGCTGAAAGGAAAAATGTGCCTATGCCAATGCAATGGAAGACAAAAATCTACCTGGTATACTAAATTGGGACAGAATTTTGAAGAAGATTGCTATCCGGGTAGTGCTTGGAACAGGGGCACCGATCATAAACCTGTGGGTGAAACCAGTTAAGCAGTTGGTCTGTGAAGCCCGGATGTGGCAACAGATATTAGGCACCTATGTCATGCCAAGCTCTCACGAGACATCTATTCCAGTTGACTTGGCTATTTTGATTTAGGTTGTTTTGGAGGGTAAGCTGGTCTTCCTCCCACGTATCATCCGGAACCATATGTATAAAGCGCATTATGTGGGGAGGAAAAAGGCGGCATTCCCCTATTTGATTGTTGAAATGGCCAGGAAAGAAGACGTTGAATGGGCTGAAACTGATAGTGTTCCTCCTATTCCTGGCCAGGAAATGAAGATTCCAGCTGGAGCGTCGTATGGATCAACGTTACAGGAGCATCAAGGGCTAAGACAGAGGATGTGATGACATGCTGGATGAGATGGATACTCCTGAAGATCGCTCACAGGGCCAACAGCTACTCAAAAGTGAGGAAGGAGGAGATCGCCGGCGTTGATGGTGGCTGACAGAGGTGCGGCTGTGCGACGATGATGGAGGCAGAGGCTGAGGAAGAAGAATGGAAGGGAAAAAGGACGAAGGAAGAAGGAAATGGCAGAGAAATTTGAAAGATTGGAGGAGGTTACAAAAACGGCGTCGTTTTCGTTGCGGGGACTTATATGTCCTGTTTCGAAATAATCCCCACCATGTGGCCTCCGTAACGGCCAGGTCAGCGCCACCTCTGTCAGGTCAGACTTTTCCGTCCAGTCCAAACGCCTGAACTCAACGGAAGGATTGAAATATCTATGTTTTTCGGAGGTGATGGACTTGAATGTATTTTCCATTCGTTGAGAATGAAAATATCTGCGAAAAAACGGTTAAAGACCTATTTATCTTTTACTCTTAAATTATTTCCATGAAAATAATTCATTTGTTTAGTTGCATATGATGGTATAGAGTCTTAAAATAGATTTCAATTTGTAATAATACTTATGCCACTAAACACGAACCCCTAATCTGGATTCTTACTCTACAAGGATTTAAGCATATGACAAGTTTCAGCTCAATTACACATAGCTACCATGTAAGAATCATATATATCCCCAAAAATAACGTACAATGACAATGATATGTTTTCAAATTTACAACATCCTCATATATACGATAACGATAAAAAAAAAATTGAACTTTTTAGAAAATTATCTAGTCGCGGATAAAATTGTCTTCAATTTATGTTAAAAGACAAAAATACTTTTAAAATATTATTTTAAAACCTAACAAAAGTATAAGAGAATTCGCACAAGCATTATCGTTATCACCTAACTTGTATCTATTAACGGAGACAACTTTTTTTTATGTCAGATATTTTTATCACATTTTAAAATATTTTAAAAATATTTTTGTTGTTAACATAAATCGAAAATGTTTTTATGAGCATATTAGATAATTCAAGGTATTTCTGATGGTTTATTCGTCATGTAGTTACTTCAGAGAATAAATATAAAAAATTACGTATGGTAATCGTATTTTTTTAGGATTTAGGATTAAAATTTCTAATTTTAACTAATTAGTAGTCTTATTTGAGTATTTATGTTAATTAAAGAGTTATGTTACACATACAAGTCTTTTTAGCTTACAAGTCTTACAAATTGGATAAAGTCTAACAAAACCTACATTCACCTATTAGAACGTGATAACACACGCGTCACTCAACCATTTCCAAAGCGCGCTCTCACTCATCATTATGGAAGACACTTTTTCTTCTTCACGTTCCTCCTTTTCCTCCTCCTCCTCTTCCTTCTTCTTCTTCTCCTTTTTCTTTGTGTTTCTTCTCCTTTTTCTTCGCGTGTTTTATCTTTATTGTTATTTTTTTATTACTGTTGTTGCTGCATTTTTTTTCTCCTCCTCTTTCTATTAATTTTATAACATTATGTATTTTTTTTCTTTATTTGATTTTTTCTCACAAGAAGAATTATAAGAAAACGAAATAAAAAAATGAAGAAGAAGAAGCAGTAGAAAATGAAGAGGAGGAAGAGGAAGAGTTTTGAATTATGCAGACCTTATCAGAATAAAAATACACCCAAAAATTCTTAAAATACACCCAAATATCTTCGTATTACACCCAAATATCTTCGTGTTACATCCAAATTTGCTGCAAATACAGGACAATATTTTTTCTAATGTTGCGTTTTTTTCTTCTTATTCTTCTTTTATTTCTTTCTTTCTTTTAGTTAAATGAATGTAAATTCATCATCTTCCAAGTAATTTTGCAACATTATGTGTTTATTTTTCTTCTTTGTTTGATTTTTTTGTTTTTATTCTTGTTAAGAGAGTAAAACAAGAAGAAACTTGAGAAGGTAAAATAAAAAGTAAAAGATGAATAAGAAAAAAAGAAGAAGAAGATGGTGATGATGATAAAAAAAAAGAGTAAAAGATGAGAAGGAGGAAGAAGAGTTTTGAATTATACAAAACTTATCAGAATAAAAATACACCAAAAAATTCTTAAAATACACCCAAATATCTTTGTGTTACACCCAAATATCTTCATGCTACACTCAAATTTGCTGCAAAAAAATGTTTCTTCTAATGCTATATTTTTTCTTCTAAATTGAACCACACCTTAGCCACTTGATTAGATTTAAAACAATAATTAATTTCATTCTGATTCAAATGACAATCTGAACTTGAATTATTTATTATCTTCAACAATGAGATAACTAATGATGAAGGAGAAAGAAAAAAAGAAAAGAGAAGAAGAAATTTCAATGAAAAAAGAAAGAGGAAGAGGAAGAGGAGGTGGTGTTAACGACGATGATAACGAGAGAAAAAAATTACCAAAAAAAAAGAGACACGAAAGGAAAAAAAAAGTGAAGACACCAAAAAAATCTAAAAATATATAAATATAAATAATTTGT
>NC_029791.2:6131258-6140986 GCF_000816755.2 Arachis ipaensis | reverse complement strand
AAATGCTTATACACGTACAAAATAACTCTAAGATAGGTGGGATAGGAAATTTGAGAGGAAGACAACAACAATAGAAATCTTTACAAAATCACAACCGACTTCAACTTCTAATAATCCTAATTATGTCACTAAGTTGGAATCCTCCCTAATTTGAGAATTATAATTTTTTTTCCTTTACAAGGTAATTAAGTATTTTGTTTGGTATGGTACAAGGTATGTATATCGAAATATAATCTTACAAAGTTCGAATAATAAAAAATCTTAATATTGTGCGCTTAGTTAAATATTAAGCTTATAAATCTGGTACAAAAAACTAACCTTATAAAATTCAAGAAATATAATTGAAGCTTGTTCCAGTTTATTGACTCTATAAATTAGTATTATTTATCACAAGGTCCATTATTGTTTATTCTTGTCGCTTCTTCATTCTTCGTCTATCAGTATCATACATAAACTTGCCACGTGTCTATTTCGATTTAAGAGTGATAAGTTATGCAAATAGTATCTAATTAATGGATATATTATGATTTATATAGTGCTATGCAACCCTTTGTAGAAAATCCATTTTGTGCCTGCTTCCACAAATCACAGTACATGCTTATATAAAAATACTAAATGTATATTAAAATTACTCATCATATATATATATATATATACATATATATATATATATATATATATATATATATGCAACTTTTGTGATTTATAATCATCAAATAGTCATCAATAATAATTTTAATGGTGTAAAATTTTATTCAATAATATAGAATTATTCATTTTTCTTTTATTAGTTACATATTGACCAAAATTTAATAAAATTGCTGGTTCTCTAGATTTTTTTTTCTTTCATCACCATCACATTCTTTCTTCTGCGCATTCTTTTATTTCTGCTTACTCAACAAATTCAAAGAGAAAAAGTATAGGTAAACAATGAAAATATTAAACAATTTAAACAATAGATATATTGGATGTACATTTCACTAGATGTACGGATGGTTATTTTAATATTAAGATTTAAATAGATAATTTAAAAGTATAGTATATTTTTATTTGATTGATGGTTATTCATTTTGTTAAAAAAAATTATTATTTAGCTATAACTCCCCATTCAAAGATATGCATTTCAATTCTATTCACTCCCTTTTACTTTATTACTTTTTTCAATAGCTTTGACGGTAAATTCAAATATTGCAATATAAATATGCAATTGAATTTTTTTTATTAGAACCGTAGTTTTCTTTTCTAATTTATTATCATATGATAACTTAGTTACTTCATTAGAAAATGAAAACTCAAATCTCCAACTCACCGAATATTGAATTCCACATACTATAAGTTATCGAAAAAATAAACAAATAAAATTGGATTAAATTTAAACTATATTTTGTGTGAGTAAACAGAATTGTTGATTCTAGTTTTGTTCTTCATGAAAATCATGTATAAAATTCATTCTCTTTTTAACTTGATTATAGTTTGATTATAATAGAAATTTAAATTTGAATTTAGACTTTTAAATTTGATTATTATTTTAAATATTTGATTATAAATAAAGTTTGTAATATAATTTTAGAATATATTTAAACTTAATATATGTTAATTTTAAATTATACTATAAGATTGAATTTTGATATAAATTATTTTAGTATACTATAAAAATATAATAGTTAATTTTAATAACTAAATTTAATATATTAGATGATATTTATATACTCTCAAACAAATAATTCAATTAATTATCTTTTATTGTCTTCATATTTATTTAGAAGTCACCAGTTGGAATTTATTTTTCGTCGAGCCAAATTTATGTATAATAACTAATAAAAATCATATACCTAAAAATAAGACAGACTGACAATGATAGATTGTTTATCTATCTCGTACTTTTTTATTTGTACACATCATCGTATATACATAGATAAATACACATAGTTTAACCTTATTATTTTTATTGAAGCTTAAGTTATATACAGAGGCATATATAATTAAGATAGAAAATATTATATTGAACATTGAGGAAGAAGGGAAATTTTGTTTAGAAATCCATTTTTATTATGGAGTTATATAAGTATTTAACAACAATCTTATTAAATTCAACTTGCATTGAGTGCTATATATATATAGGAAAAAGTTTGGTAACCAAAATTTTTCAGCCATAATCAGCCAAAACTTTCTATATTTTACTTCATTTATATCATTTAATAACAGTTTTATTTTTTACTTCACTCTCTTATCATTTTACTTATCACCGTTTATTCTACTTATCACCGTTCTTATCAAATCTGCTAATTAATGATATTAATTAGAAAATCATATCCTTTTTATTAGGCACTATTGTAATCAATACTTAATATTCTTTTTTATAATTTGATTTTTATATATAAAAATATAATAAAGATTAATAATAATTATATTTTATTATGTAGTTCAAATTATTTTACATATATACTAATAAATCATGATTCAAAATATTTTAATATTTTATTTTTGAAGACATTATACATTTAAATCAACGTATAATTTTTTAAATCACCGTCTTTGATAATTTAAAAATTTATTTCATGTTTTTCAAAGTGAAAATGATTTATTTTAATTCACATATATTTCTAAATTTTACTATAATTAGATTTGAAAAAAAAATGTCAAATACCTAAATTAATTTATTCAATTGACAAATTTATTCATAACATCCACAAGTTCATACACATAACATCCATAATTAAGTAAGATACACATAACATCCAAAATTTTATATTAATAACATCCATAATTTCATACTCATAACATTCATAATTTCATACATATAATATTTATAATTAACAAATTTTTACAATTAATATTACCAAATTTTAAACTATGTGTCTTGTTATATATTTCAAATTATCTTACATGTACACCAAAGGGTCATAATTTTAATATTTTTTATTTACTATTCATATGTATACTTATTTATTGATTTTAATACGACGAGTTAATAATTATTTTTTAAATTTTATTTTTTAATTTTAATTTTTTTTTATTTTATAATAGCCTATATGTAAAATATGAGTTGTATACTAAAAGTTGTTAAATTCTCTAATTTAACATCCATATTTTTATAAGTATAATATTTATAATTTTATATATATAATATCCATAATCAATAAATTGGTGCTAATTTATTATTATTTATTATTTTATTTTGCAGGTCATGAACCAATAATTTTAGATATTTTTAATTTTCAATAAATAAAAATTGATTAAATTTAAAATATTTTATTTTTTATAAAATGTATTGAGGTGATTTGAGTTTTTTTTAATTAAAAATATAAGAATTTGAAATTTTTATTTGGAAGAAAAAAATTATACAATTATAAATACATGTAATAATAATGAAGGAGAAATTTTTGCAATTTGATTCACATTAAATTTGGAATTAACTTTTTGTATAATTAAATAAGGAAAGATAATTAATGATAGAAAGAAATTAATTACGTCAATTAAATTAGGAGAGTGATTCACACTCTCTTATCAACGCAAATACTATTAATCATATACCTTTATTTATTATCTATAATATTTTGGTTACGTAGCATTGCCCATATATATAGGAAAAAAGTATCTAATAATGCCGATTATGACAGCAATAAAGTTGACGTATTACTTCCTTTAATTAATAGATGCAATAATGCAATAATGCAATGAGGTTGTGGAAAAAATAGTAGCACAGAGCACACTATTAACAGAGTTTGGAGCATATTCCACGCACGGGATGACCTATATATATTTGCATTCATCACTTGCTTTGGATGCCATGCACCACACACATTATACATTAAAATTCTAAACATTATTATTATTGTGACAGCATAATGATGAGGTGTTTTACTCTCTTGTTGCTTCTTCTTCTTCTTCTTCATACTCCATCTTCCGCTTGCTCATCGGTGTTGCCCCTATGCAACCACCATGACAACTCAAACTTGCTCCAATTCAAGAACTCATTTGCCATCAAACCTTCATCGTACAATTATTGGGCGTGCTCCTCTTCTTATTCCAACCGCAACAAGACAGCGTCATGGAGCAATGGTACGGATTGTTGCGAGTGGGATGGTGTCACGTGCGACACCACATCAGGTCACGTGATTGGGCTTGATCTGAGTTGCAGCATGCTTGAAGGCGAGTTTCATCCCAACAGCACACTCTTCCATCTCACCCATCTTCAACAACTCAACCTTGCCTTCAATCACTTCTCCAACTCTCCAATATATCCTGGAATTGGTAATCTTGTGAGTCTCACCCATCTCAATCTATCATACTCATCATTTGTAGGTCATATTCCGTCCACAATCTCACACTTGTCTAAATTACTCTCACTTGATCTCTCGTCGTATGATCATGAACTGACACTTGATGAATCCACATGGAGCAGACTCATTGGTAACACCACTAACTTGAAAGAGCTAGTTCTAGATGAGGTAGACATGTCTTCTATCAGAGAAACTTCATTGTCTTTGCTGATGAATTTGTCATCCTCTTTGTTGATTCTGAGTCTTGATGACACTGGATTGCATGGAAAATTTCCAACTCGTATATTTGGTTTAACTAATCTTGAAAAACTAAGTTTGTATGGCAATCATGAGCTGAAAGGTGAACTTCCAAAGTCCAATTGGAGCACTCCTCTCAGGATCTTGGACCTCTCTTGGACAGCTTTCTCGGAAGAAATACCTGATTCCATTTCCCATTTGAAGTCTCTTAACCAACTAAGGCTATGGCATTGCCAATTTGATGGATTAATTCCTGTGTCTTTGTGTCTTTCAGGAAATAGACTTCATGGTGAGATTCCATCTTTGCTTTCAAACCTCAAACATCTCACCGACTTAGATCTTAGTGGTAATACGTTCAGATGTCACATCCCAGATGTGTTCGACAACTTCACTAAATTAGATACCTTGCAACTTTCTTCTAACAGTCTAGGAGGTCAAGTACCGCCATCATTGTTTCGTCTAACCCAACTTTCTGTTTTAGATTTGTCATATAATAAACTAGGAGGTCAGCTGCCACCATCATTATTTGATCTAACTCAACTTTCTTACTTACGTCTGTCTTCTAATCAATTAATCGGCCCAATTCCAAGCAAAAATGCCACACTTCCAAAACTAGAAACACTAGATTTGGGTAATAACTCTATAAATGGGACAATTCCAGACTGGTGCTATTCTTTGTCTTCATTGAAATACCTAGATCTTAGCATGAACCAGCTCACAGGGCCAATTAGCAAATTCTCCACTTATTCATTGGAAAATTTAGTTCTCTCTAATAACAAATTTCAAGGTGATTTTCCAAATTCGATCTTTGAATTTCTAAAAAACCTCACTCGTTTGGATGTGTCATCTAATTACTTGAGTGGTCTTTTGGACTTTTCTTATTTTTCAAAGTTGGAAAAATTAAATTTTCTTGATCTTTCTAACAATAAATTTCTCTCTGTTGATAGTAATAGTAGGGTGGACTACGTCTTACCGCAACTTGAATATTTAACTTTCTCTTCTTGTAGTGTTACTGTTTTTCCTTCATTCCTACTTAGACTACAAAATCTAGGAAGTTTAGATCTTTCTAACAATAAAATCCATGGAAAGATTCCCAATTGGTTTAGTGATAATCTCTTGCACACATGGACAAGCATGTTCTTTATTGACCTCAGTTTCAACCAGCTGCAAGGAGATCTTCCAATTCCACCAAATGGCATCAATTACTTTGCAGTTTCAAACAACAACTTCACAGGAGGCATTTCTTCAACAATATGCAATGCAAGCTCCCTCAATGCGCTAATCCTGTCTCACAACAATTTGACTGGCAATATTCCACAATGTTTGGGATCCTTTCCTTTGCTTCAGGTTTTGGATTTGCAAATCAACAACTTTCATGGAAGCATACCTGGAAACTTCTCCAAGAATAATGCTTTTGAGACGATAAAGTTGAATGGCAACCAATTAGAGGGACCAATACCACAATCGTTGGCAAATTGCACAAAACTGGAAGTTCTAGACCTGAGTGACAATAACATAGAAGATGTATTTCCCAGTAGGCTAGAAGCTCTTCAGGAATTACAGGTACTCAGTTTACGAAATAACAAATTTCATGGTACCATCACTTGTTTGAGTAGGAAGCACCCATTTCCAAAGTTGAGAATTTTTGATGTGTCTAATAACAAGTTTAGTGGTCCTTTGCCAATGCAATACTTTGAAGAGTTTCAAGGAATGATGACTCTGAATGATAATACTCAAGCTGATGGGTTGGAGTATATGAGCAACCATGATAATATACGATATAATGACTCTGTTGTGATCATTATGAAAGGTCAAGTGAGAGAAATGAAAAGGATATTAACTATTTTCACAACCATAGATTTGTCAAATAACTTGTTTGAAGGAAAAATTCCACAAATTCTTGGAGAATTGAATTTTCTCAGAGGGCTTAACCTTTCTCACAATAAAATCAGTGGTAACATTCCAAAAACTTTAGGTAATTTGACGAGTTTAGAATGGTTAGACCTCTCATGCAACCAACTGAAAGGTGAAATACCTATGTCTTTGACAAATTTGAATTTTCTATCTGTCTTGAACCTTTCGGAAAACCAGTTGGAGGGAGTGATACCAACAGGAAAACAGTTCAATACATTCCAAAATGATTCCTACAGAGGAAACCCAATGCTTTGTGGATTCCCTTTGTCAAAGTCATGCAGCAATGATGAAGAACAACCACCTTCAGTGTTTCCCGAGGCAAAAGAATCATTATTTGGGTGGAAGCAAGTAGTAGTGGGATATGGATGTGGAGTGGTGTTTGGGATGTTCCTTGGAAGGTTGTTTATAAAGACAGCGAAACCCTTGTGGCTTGCCAGACTTATTTGTGGCTATACTTAACAAAACATGCACAGCAGATCAGAGTTCATGCAAATTGTGTGAGACTGTGTTAGCTTCTTGTGTTTTTCTTCTTCTTTTTTTTTTTTCCTGTAATGATGTGAACTACTCTGTTTTTTGAATAAAATATGCTATTTCTATTAATAAATAAATTCTACATGAGTCATCATCTATTATTTCAACTTCTTGTGAATTAGAGATAAGAAAACCTAATCATTGATCTGTTTAATTTGCTTTTGTTTTTATTTAAAATGATTTGTCATAGCTTTCTTCAGTTATATATAGCTTACAAATATATTTGACTACTCATTCTTTCAGATCTCAATCATATCAAAATTTTTAAATTAAAAAAAAAATCGAAGCTAAACTTAATTGGATGTATAGCATAGGATCATTCTATAAATTTTGAATGGAAAAGTATAGGTAACCAACAAGATTTTTGAACAATGTGTAAACAATGTGAATTAATAGGGTTAAAAGAGTAAATTTAATTAGTAGCATTAAATTAGAGTATAATGTATTTTCATTTGATTGGTAGTTATTTATGTTGTTCAAAATTTTCATTGTTCCCCTAGCATTCCCAATTTTGAATTTGTCAAATGGGTTAGATTTAGAATACTATTTTCGATTTACAAAAAGTAACAACGGCTTAAATTTATTTTATATGATGAATACAAAAACAATTTGGTGTCCTATTCTTGACAAATATAAGTGAAAATTGAGATTCTTTATAAAATTAAAAGAATAAATTAAATAAGTGAAATATAAAATAATAATATAATTTAAATCATAAAAATGATCACCTGATTTAATACAAATGTATTCAGATTCTAATATATAAAAAAAAAAAGAGATTTTAGTTAACTTAAAATTTTAACTACTTCATTATAATACTACAAATCTATGCACATAAAACGAACAACATATGTAGGACCAAGTTGGCTCGCATAATGGATCTTTGAAATTTGCTTATGTGTTATGTGCAAATTTTTAATAAAATGCATCATATGTTGGTAAAAAAAAATATGAAATGAAATTGGGTTGGGAATAGAACTAATTCTTATTTGATATTATATGTATAATTTTAGATTTTTAATAGGATCGAGTGACACTTTGATTGAAAACACAATAAAATTACATATGAGTATATGATATTGTGTATGATTGTTTTTATAGAAACTAATCAAAGCATAAGCGACGTGTTTTCATAGTTGTGAGCATGCAAATCGATTTGTACACATATTTTAATTGGACGCCAAAAATAAACATCGCCTTTTTACTAAATTATCTAGCGTGATAAAAGAGTATTAGTTTATCATTTTATTTACTGAATCATTGTCAGAATAAGATCGAGAGACTATTATAATATCTAAAACTTAATTTTGGTGATGATGATAATACACTTGATACATCGGGATCAAATTAATACATGTCGTAAATTTCAAAATCACTACCAAAATTTAGTTTTTGATCTTACTCATTTTAAAGTTTTTAGAAAAGTTGAATAACCTGAAATGAATTATTTTTTTATGTTCGGTAAATAAATATTTTATTTTTGGTAATAAGTAAATAAAATTTAAATATGGTGAAAGTCAAATTAACATGTCATTAAGTTTATTTTTTATTTTTTATATGCTTAAGGTTCTTATTTAAAATTTTTGGATCACGTATGATTTGGGCTGTGAGTTATTAAGCAATCCGTTATAGTCTGAGCTAGTTACCACCCAAGCCAAGATCAAAGAATTCGTCCAGAAATATTTTTTCTTTCAACAATGCTAAAGAATCAAGAAGGTATCACCCAAAAATTAACTAAATGTCTCTGAATGAATCTAAAATTTCTATGTGGATTGTGCTTATACTAGGTATTAGGATATTTCTTCTATTAAGTATTAGAATGTTTCTTTTTCATATTAAATGGATGTTCTTTTATATATTTTATAACTTTTTTTATATACTAAAAATTTGGATTGTTGGAAGTTCTGAAAAAAAAAAAGATTAGTATACCAAAAAAAAAAATTAAAGTTGCGTAGCAGACATCACCGGATGTTGGTGCGTTTATAGTTTGTTATACCAAATTTAACTTATTTTTCCTTTTTTGTGGATACAAATTAACGAGGCAATTATAGATATGTGCATGTGATTTTTTCTTTCCTTGCATTGAGAGGCTCCTATAAAACAAATAATGTCTTGTAATAATAACTTCTAAGCATATAATATTAAATTATTAATACATATTGACATCATACCCCTCATCTTTATTCGTTACATATGTCTCTCACACAACGTAGGACCAACTTTGGTCACATAAAATGATGGATCTTTTTTCTTGTACACTCCTTCATTTATGTTGTCTCCTTCGTTTGGATATCTGTTATTCCCTTCTCAATGAATCACTTCACTTATATCTTACAAAATTGTAGATGCTTGAATTCATGGAGAAATCAATTATTTCTAAAACAATAAATCAATACCTAGCTTATAGGCCAATCAAAACTTATATATACTAGCAAATCTTTTAGGAATAAAATCCTAATAGTTCACCGTGTTTGATCCCTACAGGTTTGTTTATATATAGACATCATTTGTTAGATAAAACTAAAATTTTAGAAAGAAATATTTTTTTTTTAATAATAAATGAGGATTGTGTGCAGTGCAACTATGTTGACAATGTTAGTGTTTCTTTTGTGGTACCAAAATGTATAATCGATTGGTTCAATTATTTTGCAATGAAATTTTTAAAATATTTTAATATTAAATCGAAGGATATAATTTTTTGTGATTTTTTTTTTTAAATTTACAAATCAGGTTATCCGACTTTTGTTTTTAAAAATCAAAAGG